>NC_134406.1:36297539-36601293 GCF_038048845.1 Mixophyes fleayi
GATTATAGGTATTTAAGGCATTGCCACTAATGTTATGTATGAATGTTTTTCTCCCCACACTCACATATGTCTGTTCATTTGTCTACCTAAGGTAAAAAAAATAACTTTTTTTCTGCAACAGTCGACAGTAAAAACGAGGTGCCACATCTAAAGTTTGTCTCCGTCGGGTTTGTGAATTCTTTAATGAGCTGTTGTGTGTCAAAGAAGTGAAAGCGTGTTACAAAAGCCTCTGTTACCTATACAGTTTGCTCGATGTACCTCGTAGAACTTTATTGTTGAAGAAAAGCCCTATTCAGTGCTTGGTGTATAAAAGCCAATAGTCTATTCAACAGGGTTTGTGGGAAACTTCTTTCTAAATTGTATACTTTTTTTTTTTTAAGTTTCTTTTAAATAAAAAAAAAACCAAAACATTTTTTTGAAACGTTGATAGACAGAAATGTAAAAGATATAGTTTTAAAGACTTTGTCTTCACATTTCTAGTTTAAATGAATCCTGTGCAGATAAAATATATAGAAATTGAAACTTTTGTCTCATTTTCAAGTAGATTGTTTTTCTTTTTGTTTAAAGTTGTTATATATTGAAAGAGGTGATTGGAGGTGTTCATACATACATGTATGACTGTGAGGCACTCACGTATGTATCGTTCAACACAGAATAACCCGCATTCCATAACTGCATGCTAGGATGAACCAACCCAAGACCACCTGCTTGTAGGGAACGGTACTGCAACTGCGGTCCTTGCTTCATTTTTTGAACAGCCCAGGTAGCATTTGGGGCTTAGGGTGGGTGCCGAACATGTTTTAACACCCCAGGCATGTGCTCAGTACACATTTAGGGGGATATTTGATTGGCTGCGATGTGTGGCCAGACATCGTCATCATCATCATCAATTATTTATATAGCGCCAACATATTCCATAGCGCTTTACAATTGGGGACAAACATAGTAAACTAATAAGCAAACTGGATAAAACAGACAAAGAGGTGAGATGGCCCTGCTCGCAAGCTTACAATCTATGGGACAATGGGAGTTTGACACATGAGCCTAAGGCTAAGTCTACATTTTGCATTTTAGCCCAGCCAGGCTGTAAAGGTAAAAGTGACTCATAAGCTAAATGATCCTGTCACACAACAATGTTGGTCAGGGGGTAGTTGTCTTATGTGAAATTGTGTAACGGGTGGTAATAGGGTAAGGTAGTGAGGGTAAGAGGGTGGTTGAGGAATATTATAAGCTTGTCTGAAGAGGTGGGTTTTCAGAGAACGCTTGTAAATTTGTAGACCAGAGCAGAGTCTTATTGTGTGAGGGAGAGAATTCCAACATCACTGCGATATCTGACTGCGCACAGTGCTGGTCTTTAAGGTAAATACTCTCTGCTTATTGCTCCTCGCAGCTCTATGGGGTGCAATGAAAAATGAGCAGAGATTCCATCCTCAACATAGCGTGACGTGGACTCTTCCAGAGACACAACCCCCGGCTTTATTGTCCACTTAACACAAAATCAAATGCAACATTTTCTCAGCAGCACAAAATCACAATGTGTCTCTATTTCTGGTACTGTCTTCTGTACACAAGAGACGCCCATATGACCTAAAAAAGTATCTGTGGGAATGAGATCTTTAAAATTCTATTCCACAGTATACTGGATTGCACATAAATGAAAACTGTTGCTTCCCAAGGGACGTAATGGTTTTTCTGTATTTTCCTACGATCATATGACACTGTTATTTGTGCAGTTTAGAAGGGGCTAAGGTAGAAAAATGTAATTACAACGCTCAAACGTTTGTAAATCTACAAATCATGAAACTAGCTGGGAAAAACATGTAATAACAGCTCGAATGCATGGCAGTGTGTTAATGTCATTTTCCACTAGCCATTTTGACCCAGAGCCTGTAACTCTATATCTCGGACACGGTCTGTATTTTCAGCTCTACCTGAGTTTCTCAACATATGGTTGAAGTTAGAGGTGGCAGCTGCAAACACAATCAAAGATGACTCATAAAGAGTAGACCATGAAATTCCCCAGGAATCAGTTCAGTCCCATGGCCCAGAGTTCTGCTAGTGTGTAGGTGGGGTGTTAAAATGCAAATCCTCAACCAAGCTTTTTTTTCTATAGATGTTTCGGAAAGAAAAGTTTCATCTTTTCCTATGAGAATTGTCTTTGTAACATTGTTAGAAAAAATAACATGGTCTGAAAAGAATTTTTTATTTTTTTCTAAATACCCGTTTATCTGTTCACATTTCAGTTCCCGAATATCAACTGAGACGACGGGGAACAGGCTTTTTATGGTAGACCTGGAGTGAGGCACAGGGACATAACTTACATTCTTCTGTGTATAAAGCAAAAATAGACACAAGAGACACTCTCACCACTGTCTGCTTATCAAGCTACAGGCTGCCGAGACCAAGGTGTACAGTCATGTAAACTTGTCTGCAGCCAATGTGTTGTTTAATAACAAATGTGTAGAAATCCCTGCAACCAATCAGACACCTGATTGTCTGACCCGCAGGCAAATTGCAGATATAGTTTTATTTCAGCCTGAAGCCACCAATGACATCATATTTAAATATGCTACTACCAGGTCAACAAAGCATCAAGGGTGCTAGTCTGGGGGTGATCCAGGTCTGTCCATCTGTGACTCATTTGTACCTGAAATTTTGTTTAGTTTTAGCACCCCAAACAGTGGGCCCTGTAGGTCTCAGATATATTAGCTATGGGCAGCACAGTGGCTAAGTGGTTAGCACTTCTGCCTCACAGCACTGGGGTCATGAGTTCAAGTTCCCTACCATGGCCTTATCTGTGAGGAATTTGTATGTTCTCCACGTGTTTGCGTGAGTTTCCTCCGGGTGCTCCGGTTTCCTCCCACACTTCAAAAACATACTGGTAGGTTAATTGGCTGCTTTCAAAATTGACCCTAGTGTGTGTGTGTGTGTGTGTGTGTGTGTGTGTGTGTGTGTCTGTCTGTCTGTCTGTGTCTGTGTGTATGTTAGGGAATTTAGACTGTAAGCACCAATGGGGCAGAGACTGATGTGAGTGAGTTCTCTGTACATCGCTGCGGAATTAGTGCCGCTGCGGAATTATAAATAAATGGTAATAATAATAATAATAAAGTTATCAGTAGCTGTGTGTAACGGCAGTTTTGTGTTTTGTTCATAGGTAAAACAACCATAGACGAGTGACATTCAATGGTTGAATTAAGCTACCATTAAAAATGGTAGAATATCTGTTTAGACCTAACCAAAATGAAAATGGCATTAACTTTTCAGACTAAGCAGTAAAGAAAATTTGCACTTTGAAAGCTAAAACTTTATGGCAAAAGTCGGAGCACAAGCTTTGTAAGCAGATTCATAATCTAAATAAAAAGTCACTTTGTGGCCAGGTTTGAAGTAACCAGTGACTTTAAAAAGATCTATGGAGGAATGAGGAGATCAGGGTGTGACAGCTGCAATCCTTTCATAGTCCTATCATGTGACTGCACAGGATAGTCACACAGGGCTCTTCTGAAAGTATCCTGTGTCACATGACCATTTCCTTGCAGTTATACATATGCCTAAAATGTTTGATTTTATTCTAAAGGTATAGCGGTATTTCTCTTTAAAGGGAAAATAACCTTACATTTTTTATTTTCTCTAAATTTTAACAGACGACTGCATAAAATATTCTTGTTTACGTCATTTCTTGTACAGTTCCATTGTTTTTCTTTCTCTTCCCCAGAATTCCTTCTGTTAATCTAATTGATGTGTGATAATCATCTCCCAATTCAATATCTTCAGGGTGTGGTCTAATGACAATAATGACACAGTATATGTGTGATATCATTGGAGGATGGGTATGCTGTCATTATTGTTGTGCCCATTTCCAGAATTGACAGGAAAGCAGTGAAAGATCCCCTGTATATAGGGATAACATACAACTGCGTTTAGCATATATAGTACCCTGCGTTATGCACAATTAAGCAAAGAACATATTTGAAGTTAGTGTCCTTTTAAAATATTTCTGCATGATAGCTCTAATTCCTGGATTCTATTCATGTGACTTAGTAATGTTAATGTAACATAATCAGGGTTATTTAATAGGATTTCATTTCACTTGTTCCTTCGCAGTGCAAAGCACAAGTACACTAAACCTAGTAGTACTTTGTATCCTTTCATTAAATAAGGCAAGTACAGTTTATAAAATCAGCCTTTGTCACTAGTGGCACCTCATTGTGACACAAGGATGGGCATTGATATGTAAATACATTCCACAGACATCACAAGGGAGCTGTGACAGCCACTTTCACTATCCCCAATCACCAACTTTTGTAGCATTCTCAGAGTAGAGCTGTGGGATAATATGTTATATGAATCAGTGCAGTCTCCAAAACCATTGCTTTTCCAGCTCATTTTAATCACTATAACCAGACTGCTCTGTCAGCTGTCTTAGCTTTATAAATAAATGGTAACACAAATTGATCACTAATTATTACAAATAGTAACTGGTGACATATTCAGATTCAGTTTTGTATATCATAATATATGACGTGAGAAGTCACAATAAATCATTAGTGTGTAAGGTATACATACAACTTAAAGCAGTTATATGCAATCAGTTAATTTGTCAGTTATATGTATTAGCAGTTATGCAATCAGTAACAGGTATAAAATAAACCATTAAAGCTGCTCTACTACCCTGTAAAGAGTTTACTAAGGTGCCCCCCTTCCTAGTCGGTGCCCCGGGGTTGTTGCTGTGTAGCCATTTTCCTGAGGCTCCTCCATTTCTCTTACAACATAGAAAGGGTGGGAAACAGGATGGAGGCTTTTGATAGGTGGAAGTAGGGGAGAGATTGTGGCTTGTGATTGGTCCACCAGCTCACACACAGCCTCTGCCAACATTTAAAGTTGGTTATCTAAATTCATTTGCTGTTTCTGTTTTAAAGAAATGTCTGACTTCTTGTAGTAGACCCTGGCTTAGTAAATCTTTTGTTATGTCAGTTTTGGTAGCTTTATGGAATGAATCCGTTTTGATTTCATAGGAGTGTACAGGCATAGAGAATAATAATCATTTTTCATGATTCTGCAAAAGATTACTTTCACACAGTTGATGCTGCACCAAAAATGTACCTCTGAATGTAATCAGCGACTTCTTATAATTATGGGTTTACCGAATGTGCATATGTTACTCAAAGCCTGATACTCCATGCTTGGTATGTAGGCTTCTTTCCCAGAGATAATACTGTACCTCTGCTGAGTTAATTATCAGTACTTAAAGGTTTTTTTTAACATCAGTTAACAAATTTAGGACAGGTTATTATAATTGGAAAATTAGTGTGAAAAGCAGAAACAGTATTATCTCACTGTGAAAAGGAGTCATGCAGGCAGATATTTGACACTGTTTACAAAGGTATATATTTATTTATTTTTTTCTTCATTATATTACTTTTCAAAGTAATACTTGAACATCTACCATATTACTAAGTACCAGCATGTGTAAGTCAATAAGTTGTATGTTTAATGCTTTATAACATGCATTATACAGTATTACAAACATTGCAAGTCAGGGAGGATACCACACTTGCAAGTAGCAGAACCTATCTTCTATTGTGTGGAGGAAATCATGGCATTTGTGGACACAATTAGTGTAGAGGGTGAGGACTTCCTGCATTGTTCCTGGCTTTAGAGTAGAGCATGCTCGGTCAGGTGATTGTTGTGAAACTAAACTGCACGCACAGCCAGTGAAATGTATATGTATATACAGTATATATCAGACCCGAACCGTAACTTAGAATTCTAGCGCCTGGGGCGAGAAAGACAAATGCCGCCCCCTAGCCCTCAATTTTAACCAAATGTACCTAAGATATTCCTAAATTGCGCCCCCCTTCAGCATTGCGCCCTGGGCGGTCGCCCCTGTCACACAGCCCTAGTTACGGCCCTGCTACAACATGACACCCACCCGGTACAAAATGCTCTGTTCCCGAAATTTCCACTTCATTTTCTATTCCAGTTACCTGTGCTGAAATACTCGGTGAGAAACATGTTTTAAAAACATTGGTTAATTAACTCAGCACAGGTAAATACAACATTCAATTCAGTGGGATGTTCTGGAACTGAAGCATTTTGTAAAAATGATCCGTGAATAAAATTATAGCCAATGAGCAGAGCTGAGCTGTGTTGTATCCAAGGTCATCAAAAAGAATCAACACAGCCTAGATAATATAAAGTCTTTGCTTGAAGAAATATATAGCAGCAATACTAAAATGCTCAAATTGAAAAGGTGAAATTCAATAGCCCAAAACTGTCCCAATATTTTCTGAGGAAAAAAAGTGTGCCTAATTTATACTATTAGAATACTCAATCACAAAAAAAGATTAGAGCAGGTTATGGACATGAAGTGTGTAAGTTGTATGATTCATACAAATAGCCCGTATTCTCCACCAGCAGCTCAGGAGAGCACCAGGCCTAAAAAGGAAAGTTACAGTAGCTAACCACATAGAGAGAAAAACCTGTGGGTTTGAAACATTAATGTTTTTCTGGTAAATGTTATTGGTCACTGTAGAAAATGTTGAAAATGTAGAAGTGGCTGGAAAGTTACCTTACTAATTATAATGAGCACATTTTCGTCTGGTCAGTGACTACAATATTGGTGGTCAAATGCAAACATCTTTTGGAGGACCAGCTCCTCTTGTGAGCACAGATTCCCCCCTGTGCTTTCTGCTGCCCTACTTTTGTAATAATCATCCTCTTATTTGTCTCGGTTTCCTTACTATTTTTCATTTTTGTCCATTTTTTTCAATATTTAGGTATACAAACCTTCAGGGCCGTCCATAAGAATTATGGGCTCCCTGACAAGTTTTGATCCTTGGCACACCTCTCCTTGAGAGATGAGTTTATTTGCTTCTAAAACTTCAAGAAAAGGGTCAATAGTATGTACTCTATGGTATCTTCTCTATGGTATGTAGTCAATGATATGTACTCTATGAGGGGGAATCGAGTTTCCGCCAATTTAGCGCACGGACATTGCGCCACACACATTGCCAGCAATTACGAGAAAAATCTCCACTTATTTTTCTGTGCGAGGAACACTGAGCAGAGATTTTAGAGATATCTCCACCATGGAGTGTCTCCAGAACGACCGTGAGTCACTTTGCGACTAATTGAATTCCCCATATGACTCTATGGGGGGTATTCAATTGTTAGTGTTAACGCTAACAAACGAGCGCTCAAAAAATCTTACCGTTAATACGGTAATTACTCGCGGAATTTCAGCTCGCAGCTCCCTGAGCGGCGATCGTACTTATGACCCAAGTGCTGTGAGGCAGAAGTGCTAACCACTAAGCCACTATGCTGCCCCAGCAAAAGCAAGAAAATTTGGGTCAGTTGATATAGTGCTTATAATCAGCACCAGCTGTAATTTATATTACTTCTGGGTCCCAAAAAAGTTCACTAATAGCAGGGAGCCCTGTCATGAACCCCTGTCATGAAGGGCCACCCCAATGTGTCTCCCCTATGGTCAGCCCTGTGCCCCTTCATTGCTTTTCTAAAGCACTTGTGTATTAATGTGCTTTGTGTCCAGGTCAATTTAAAACTGGTTGTCTGGATAATAATTGCTAATTATGGACCCTACGCATACCTCCCTACTGATCTGATGTAAGCAGGACAGTATTGATTCTCCGGGACTATACCGACAGTCAGGACAGGCTATTCCCACTCACGTGCACCTGCCATTGATATGCGTATCAATACAATAATGTTTTTAAGGCAGTTGCAGGGTGTGTTAGACACACCTCCAGGGGAAATGGCAATCCTCCAACATGAAGCAGCCATGCTCCTCTTTGGAGACATGTATAGGCTGGCCTGAATTACAAAAGTCAAATGTTGGGTGGTATGTCACCCCATTACTTGGGGCAGCACGGTGGCGTAGTGGTTAGCACATCTGCCTTACAGCACTGGGGTCATGAGTTCAATTCCCGACCATGGCCTTATCTGTGTGGAGTTTGTATCTTCTCCCTGTGTTTGCATGGGTTTCCTCTGGGTGCTCCGGTTTCCTCCCACACTCCAAAAACATACTGGTAGGTTAATTGGCTGCTAACAAATTGACCCTAGTCTATGTGTCTGTCTCTGTCTGTGTGTATGTTGGGGAATTTAGACTGTAAGCTCCAATGGGTCAGGGATTGATGTGAGTGAGTTCTCTGTATAGCGCTGCGGAATTAGTGGCGCTATATAAATAAATGATGATGATGATGAAACCTCAGTATTATTGGAATACAGTCAATGCTGACATGTAAGTGTGTGTGTGTGTGTATATATATATATATATATATATATATATATGTACATGCACACACAATGGTTGATGTGGGCTGATATGTTATATCAACACTTCTCCTCACTTCACAGCACTTGGTATTCAGTTGTGACAAATTTGTCTTCAAAGCAGAAGCCATAGTGGGTGAGCTATTTGGATAGACCTCACTGGATTTTTGTCTCTATAAAAATGGCTACTGCCTAATATTTCTCACTCAGTAATAGGGACACACACAGTTAATTTGCTTGAAACCTATCAACAGAGCCTGGTTCTTCCACACGCCATGCTTAGCATTCATGACACATGCAGGTAAACATTTTACTACTTTAGTGATAAAACCAGATTCCTGTGCGTCTCATCATCATGTGAGACATTGGGGAGATGGGGACACCGTGTGGATAGCTTTGCATCGCTGTATATTTGTATGTGACTAAGACATATTAAAAAGTATCAAAACTTGGGGCTAAAATGTATTTTTTTAATCTGTTTGTTTTCAACAACAACAGGTACATAAAGGAGAAACAATGGAGTTAGATATTGGACATCTAAATAACGGTTGTATATCACACATAACTTATGAAAACTAAAAATAGAGCTTAAACATGTGCTACTAGGTATCTTCATAGAATAGGTAGTGCGGTCCAGAGTAGCTTATTGCAATAGTTAAAAGAATAAAAGTAATGGTGGGGAAGGGGTAAAGGAAGCCATTATAAAAGTCCATCTAGGGCAGTGTGACCTGCACCACTACCACCCTAGAGAATAAGAGAGACAATGCATTAGAAGAAAAGAAGAAGGTACCCAGGTGTCAAGAGGTGTGGAAGCTGCTCACCTAATGCCAGGTAGTGGAGTGTGATAATATGTGTACCATGGATCCCATGTCTTTTGAAAGTTAGATACCTTGGGCCTGATTCATTAAGGATCTTAACTCGAGAAACTTCTTATTTCAGTCTCCTGGACAAAACCATGTTGCAATGCAAGGGGTGCAAATTAGTATTCTGTTTTGCACATAAGTAGCAAATGTAGCACACAAATACTTGATAGCTTATTTGTACACTGAAATTTACTGTTGATATTTGTGTGCTACATGATAAAACAGACAGTATTTAACTTATGTGCAACACATGTCTAGTGTGAATTGTATAGTGGGGTGACAGTATACCGAGGCTGGTCTCTGGTTTCGTGGGAGCCAGGGAAGATATTGCAGGACGTGGGCAGGTGTTAGTGCATTCTCCAAGTCTACCCATCTCTTTTTCCCCGGCGTCGTTTGGCAGGAGATAATGCGGCTGAGGTTGACTGCCTGATAGTAATGTTCGAAAATCGGGAACCCATACCTCCAGGACACAGCTGTGTTAGCTAAACAGGAGCGCCCAAGTCGTGGTTTTTTACTGTGCCACACGAATCCTCCACATATCTGTTGAAGGGAGACCAGAAAAGTCCCCGGGACTGAGATTAGGAGTGTTTCAAAGAGGTACAAAACCTTGGGAAGGACGTTCCTTTTAATCACATTTACTTTACCAAACCATGAGATGTAGAGGGGATCCCATTTGGCTAGGTCCATCTTGATGGGATCTAATAGTGGGGTATAGTTAGTTTGAAAACGTGTGCTGTACTCCTTGGCTAAAATGTATTTTAAACTTATTAAATTACCTAAAGCTTTGGCTTTCAGTTACCCTTCAGTCCATACCCTCTTGCCTCTGCCTTTCACTTACTCGTTGGATGGTGATATTGTTCATACAGACTTTAGTGCAAATGTGTTTGGGCAAATATCCAAAGTGCATCAAGCTTCAGTTCCAAGTAAATTAGTTGTTTTCTCATAAATACCCATTCAGACCCCAAAATGACTCCACTGTGTGTTGGTCAAAGACTCACTTTAAATCTTGATGGATGGTACTACATGGATAGTTCTTTGTAGTATTAAAGAAATACATTACTGCTGTCAGAACTATCAGGTTTTCATTTACAGCTACCAATCTTTTCACCCCCTACCTGACGGAGGCCCCTCATTCTTTCCCCCAGCAAGAAGATAAACAGATTTCTAGTGCTGAGCGAGTACTTGTGTTCGGCATTTGGTATATAGCAGGAGTGGACATCGCTGTTGTTTGGTTCCTTCCCCCAATTCTATCATCAGCTGCCTCCTGATTACACACCTGCTCCCACTTGTCAGTGAGACACACAGCAACAACAGGCAGGGAAATGGAATTCTGCTTTTTTTGTCTGCAAAACTTATTGAAATGCAGAGAGAAATTGATACATTTAGGGCCCGAGTCATTAAGGAAAGCAAAAAAGGAGTAAATGTTCTCCGGGACAAACCATGTTACACTACAAGGGGTGCAAATTAGTTTCTTATTTTGCACATAAGTTAATTACTTGCTGTTTTTTTCCATCTAGCACACAAATACGTGATAGTTTTATTTTTACACCGAAATTTAAAGTTCATCTAGGACATGCCCTACCCCAACTACACAGCTGTCCCCACATTTTAAATTTACCTCCTCCTCTAATGCAACATGGTTTTGCCCAGGTGCAAAGTTACTCCTTTTTATGCTTTGCTCTCCTTAATGACTCAGGCCCTTAGGATGTTGAATCACACGTGTTGATACCATGTTTAATTTTTGCATCATTAGATTCTAGTATTCCTTGAGCGTGGATTAATTAGCTATACAATTTGTATTGCTTTCTTGCTTTCCAGTAGTTTTGGATTGAATTTAACTAGTTTAATCTATATAAGTAACCCCTTAATTTCTGAGTCACCGAGAAAACCTAGTAATTTAAAGCAAGTTATTATTTTGTGTTGCGTGTTTCTATGGGTCCATTTTTATAACAGTGATTTCTAAACTGCAGATTATTAAATTGTTATCATTTGTTTTGTGTAAACGACCCTGAAAAAAGAGCTTGTGTTCTCAGTGTGATTGTCATGTAACTCCAGGAACTCATAGCTCAACATAGCTGGGAAGGACTCTTGCAGAGAATTTGACAGTTTATTACACTTGCTGCTCAGAGGCAGGGATCACTATCGAAGTAATCTGCAATGGCTGGCTTGGGTGGAGTCTGCGATGACAGGCGCTGATAGGCCAAGACCCCATCAGGACTAATCCTGGCCTAGACAAGCATATTCAGACATCATCACATAGTACCTACAATCACATATGTAATTTCCCTGTTTTCTTTTAAGATATTGCTTGTTTCACACTCTTTTCGATATTATATAACTAACGAAAGTCAGGGCTGCCCTTATTTTTGATAACAAATATATACTGTATATATGTACCCTGTGCATTTTGTTGCACTGGTTGCAACTTCTTGTATAGATTCCTTACTACTTACACCTTGATACGCATTGGCAGGAATGGAGTCCTGTAAAATCAGGCACACCACCTTCACATGTATAGAATTGCTTCTCCTACCAGCTCACTTAGGGCCTCATTTAGAGTCGGACGCAAAGTCTGTTTTAGGTGCAGCCAACAAAAAAACACTACCACGCATGTGCAAAAAGCACCATATCCATCTGCATCTTGGACGCATTTAACACTTGCGACAGCTTGAGACTCACTACGAGAGAATGGGAGGAACGCGGAATTGTTAAGGCGTGACCATGTAAACACATCCTAGTCGCAGTGAGGTGCAGATGCAACACACGTCAAAACAGGGCTAAAGCTGTGCGGCAGGAATTAGGTGGCGCAAGCAGTTAGCTAGCTGCAGGAACTGCTCACAGCTCGATAGGGTATTACGAGTTGGATGCAACTGGGGTTGCTTACCACTCGTAATACCCATCAAGTTGCGGCACAATCCCACTCCTACACTTCTTAAACGGAGTTTGCGTCCGACTCTAAATGAGGTCCTTAAATATCATGATCTGAAAAAATAAACTCCTTTTTGGATGATGTAATGGCATATCTTGCATCTAGTCCATAATAGTAAGGACTGCCTATCCCTGTCCAGGTCCTTATTCCATTACAGGACATGCACATCGCATAAACGTATTCATAGAGAAAGGAAATAGTTTACATGCAACTTGCATCTGAGCTAATTGCAGTACAGCAATCCACCATGTATATTTCATAGGTGTCCGTTTTTAAATAGCTAAGAGTAGGAGTAACCGCCTCTTATCTGCATTGTATCTATTCAATTCATGGTGGAGGAAGGGTGTGCTTTATAAATGTGTCTCATCACAAAAGCACTGTAACTATTTCAGTACACAAACTTATGAGTCATTACTGTTTGTAGTTCTAGATGGCATTAATATGTGCAATAGAATTACTTCTCCTATGCTATATAATAAGAACCCTCTTTACAATTAATTTATCAACTATAATCATATTTTTTAACTTATAAGATGAGTCACCGCCTACCACTTTACAGAATGGAAATGGGTAGACTTAAATTAAAATTCACCGATAGTAACTGAATTGCTTTACCCAGCTACAGCCAGCTGCACATAACAGCCTGTTTATGAACAAGTACGGAGCAGTGTTTGCTTTACAGCCAGCAGCTGGTTTGTGAGCAGGCATATGTGCCCGCTGTTCCCGTTTCACGTCTATTGTCACTGACAGACATGCCTATTTGTGCTGCCCTCATGCCATGTGCTCCCCTACTAAATTTATTGTGGCTATTTCTTTAGGACAAATGTTACAATGACCAACTTGATGAAGAATTGTGGCACCATTGAAGGACTTGCTCAACCTAAAATACAAGCTGCCTTAAAATAAATACTAGTTACATTCCTAAACCTTTTTTGCAAGTTTTTTAGATGTTTATCATAAGTGGAGATAATTCTGTGATGACAGGGGAAGCGTTTTTACTCGCTTATCTAACTTCCTGTCTGTACACCTATAGAAGGACACTGCAGAAAGACTTTCAAAGCCTGAAATCGCCAATGAGAGGTAAAGCATGATTTTCAGCGTTGCATATAGAGGGGACAGTCCTGTTGTGTCATGGTATAAGAACTTTTACTTGTACAGTTTATCTGACAAAGTAAAGGAACTGTAACCTCAACATTTCATCATCAACATCATCAACCTTTATTTATATAGCGCCAGCAAATTCCGTAGCGCATTTTTCTTTGCTTAATCTTGAAGAGCTTTACAGAGTGCTGAAACTAGACATAGTCTTATTTTATACCTCTTTATCACCTCTTTACCACATTTTCAGTCAATTTTCAGTCTATTCTTGACCTGGCCTCCTTCTAATGATGTCATAACCCACTTCAATGATGTCACATGTACCTTTTACAACTTGGCCACGCCTCTAAACAATTGTATTTGAAATTAGATAAAGTAAGTTCTATACCAAGAGCATTTATACTGGACAAAGACAAGCTACAAAAAATATAGGGTTAGAGCAGGAGGGAGGACAAATCATGGTTACTTTAATTATAAAGTAATTTGATGAAATAGAACACCTATGTCATGTGATTTGCTCTGACAGTAGATTCCACCCTATTCCTTTTTTGCCTTTTTTGTGTGCCAACCATGGTAAAACAGTTGTAGCAGCCTTCTCCCACTTATCCTATTAGTTTGGGTTTATTGGGTGCATTATTAATTTGAATAATGGGAAAATGAGAATTTTAAGATTTGTCCAGAATAATATGCTCGTTGTGTTTATCCTGTATATTATCATATTGGATTATTAGATTAATGCTATGACTAGCCAATATGCACAACACAGTCAAAACAATGGGCAAAAATTGTGCTTACATTAGACCCTACCTTCTAAATTTTGGATACATTTGTGTGGCCTGGGTTAGTGTCCCTGGGACTAAACACACACAATACTTTTCAATAAATAGATTCATACTGACTTCAGTTCTACACTTTCAGTCAGTCCTACGGGCTACCATGATGGTTTTTCTGTTTCGTTCTTTCATGCTGGATAAGCTTGTACTTTAGTGGTACTTTAAAGAAAGATTATTTACAAGCATTTTTAGGGAGATATAACATTTTAAATATTTACTCCTGCAGACTTAGATCACCACAATTAATAATGTTGACAGACTGCTCTCTTTCCCAGCATCACCAGGATCCTCCATTTAATCTGCAAGAAGTACTTTTCCCTTCCACTTTTTTCCCCTTGCAAAGTAAACAAGGTTACTCTCTAGGTAGGCAGATGGGACATCTTAACTGGGCTCCAGTCATGTATTGCTTCCCTTTGAAACTACGTGTTGCATGTTCATGATCCTTGAACACGTTAAAACTACGTGGAGGTGGTACAGTAGGCTGCATTCCTCCATGACTCCCTGCGGCTCCAATCCTCAGGAATCCAGGAAGAAAACTGCTGTATCCTGTCCTTTTGCTTTCCAACCTCAGTAGGCAGATGGACATTGGTTTCTGAGATAGTTAACTGGACCCACTGGTGATTTTAATAATCAATAATTTGGGGCCTTTTCAACCATGACATACACAAATAAAGTCTAAGGGTTAAATAATGGATATAATTGATCTTCCATCGTAGTTTCAGGGCCCTTTTATAATGTGGCCACTGGGGGCACTGTTCTACTGGTATCAATGGGTGATAATTCTTTTTAACTCAGCGGTCCAAGCAATATGCCCATTTCTCCATGTATTATTAAATGAATATACTGTTATTAAGAAAATATGGTCTGTGCACAAGGGCAGGGCCTTCTTACCTCTCTCACTGTCTGACTTACCCAGTATTGTTATTACTGTGTTTGTGTCCAATTGCACTACAGGATTTGCTAGTGCTATATGAATCAATGGTGATGATGATGACCCATGTACAGTTGCTTTGCTAAACATTTATAAATAATAAAAATAAATCTTCATTATAAATGGTGCTTATTTCACTTAAAAAACCTATACATTTAGATGAGTAGCCACACGCTATTAATGTGTGCCAGTCTCGTTCACCCAGTGAAGTCATCAATTTTGTAAGTTGATCCAAACTTGTGCCTCCCTGAAGTCACACACCCGTAGTAAGTTTATTTGCTGCATTTTCGTGAGCATTGGTGCAGACCACAAAAGGGCTGTCTCCTTTGTGTGTGTAGACCTACCTGTCAACATTGCCATCATTCTGTCCCCCACAAATCACAACTACTTCTGTTAAAGCCATGTACCTTTCTCATTCCCCTGCAGGGTGCCAAATGTTCAAAGGGTGGTGTTGAAGTGGCACCAAAGGGTGCCACTTCAACACGTCCCAGAAGGAGCCACAGTCTAAATTCCCTAATACACATAGACTAGGGTTAATTTTGTCTGCAGTCACTAACATACCTACTTATATGTTTTTGGAGTGTGGGAGGAAACCCACGCAAACATGGGGATTACATGCAAACTCCACACAGATAAGGCCATGGTTGGGAATCGAATTCACGACCCCAGCACTTGTAAGGCAGAAGTGCTAACCACTAAGCCACCTTGTTGCCCATGTGTCTGTCAATCAACTGTGTGCACCATGGTTTCATGTTTTTTTCATGTTTTTATTAGTAATGAACTTATTTGTAATTGTTTTACTGTTGTTTACAAAGTATGTTACCATAAAAACATATGCATATTAGGAAATAAAGGACTTGTACAAGATAAACATATAAAACAAGATAAATAATTAGTTTATTAGTGCTTGGGACCCAATACGGTTGCAAAGAATTATTCATGTCCTCCATCCTAAATGACATGGTGACCAATATATCGTCCTAACCCACAAGAATAATTTGTGTTGTGATAGTTTAGTGTACATGGCAGTTTACAGAGGCGCACGCAGGGGGGGTTTCTGGGTCTCCAGAAACCCCCCCCCCTCCGCTAAAAAGTGCCCTACATGTCGGCACTGTAGTATACAGCAGCCGCGGCGCTGTCTAAGAAGCGACCGCGGCGGTGCTGTATTGTATACAGCACCGCCGTGGACGCTTCTTTGACAGCGCCGCGGCTGCTGTATACTACAGCGCAGTCGAGACGGCGCTGCCGCGCATGTGCGGGCGGTCTCTAGAATATTTTTTTTTTCCGGGGGCGGAGGAAACCCCCCCTGACAAATCCTCCGTGCGCCCCTGGTTTACATATACACACGCACACGAATATAAAATGTCCCTACGTTCATATTGATTTCTCAGCTATAGAGTTTTACATGAAATAAATGTTTCCATAACAGATTTCTATATTTAGATAGGAGTACAAGACTAGCTGGAGCCGCCTGATTATATAGACATATACACGCAGTCCTGGTTAGATTGCCTTTCAGGTGCAGTAGAAATGACAGGAAACCATTATTTTATGTAACTACATATGTTAAAGGTTCATTTACAAGAAGACATTGCTTTATATTAATGAGCTATCAATAACATACACACACAAAAGTTTCAAGGTGGGTGGAGAATTAAATTAACTCTTGTCACTTCTAATAGATTTCACAATATTCAAAACAACGTGTACATAGATCACCATAGTAATGTTATATAAAACCAATTCTGATGCCCATTGTGTTGTGAACAGTTGTAAATATTTTTACTGAAAATCTAATAAATATTTGCGGACGGTTAACATTTTATACTGATAGCATCATTATACTGTATCAAACAGAAAGTACAAGCAGCATTTATAACAAGGCTTAGTTGCAATTTAAGGGCCTGATTCATTAAGGATCTTAAATTAAGAAGTTTCTTATTTCAGTCTCCTGGACAAAACCATGTTACAATGCAAGGGGTGCAAATTAGTTCTCTGTTTTGCACATAAGCTATATACTGACTGTTTTTTCATGTAGCACACAAATACTTGATAGCTTATTTGTACACTGAAATGTAAAGTTGATATTTGTGTGCTACATGAAAAAACAGTCAGTATTTAACTTATGTGCAAAACAGAAAACTAATTTACACCCCTTGCATTGTAACATGGTTTTGTCCAGGAGACTGAAAAAAGAAACTTCTTAATTTAAAATCCTTAATGAATCAGGCCATAAGTGTTTATATCTCAATGTAATGTCAACATTATTGATATGATGGTTGTGTATGTATTATTGTCGTGCGACAGAGAGTCAGATTTTATGGGGTTTGGATTTTTGTTTTGTTTTGTTACTGAGAAGTGAACATGTGTCATAATCTTTACAGACTACTGGTAGATCGGCTTGTGTAGGACCCTGAATGCTTCTATACACGTTTACCCTTATTAAGCAACATAATAGATCTGCTATATTGTCAGAATCAAGTGGGTTTTAAAAACAAAGCATGTTATCAATGACTGTTTCTTTGTTTTACTGTTTAAGGTCATTCACCAACAATTCTTAAAAAAAGAAACAAGTTCATTTAAAGATGATACAAAGTCACCAGAACGCGATACCATCAGACATACACGTTCTGCACTACTAGCCATGCATAGACACACTGCTACCGTTGGTTGTACAAGGCCCTCACACCAACATCTATTGTTATTCTAGCTACTTTGCAGTTTGCAGAGTAATTACTGAAGCATCATTAGTCAGTCAGGTGAACAAGGTGATAAGTAATACATTTAGTGAGTGGACTAACCAGGATACTTTGCAAGATTGTCCAGTCTACTAATGAAGCTGATTATGTTATTATTAGTTTTATGTCTTCATATTGTGGCCTATTATGTTGCCACTGAACAAGAGTAATGTACAGGAAGTAGGTGTAAGGAAAAAGGAAGTAGATGTTGTCATCTTGTTGTATTTACTAATGTCATTTTCAAGCTGTTGTATGTGTGAGTTGTTTGTTGGACTTTATTGTGTACGCCCGTTGGGCAAATAATACAACTTTCAGACTTCACTGACTGCCAGTAAAGCAGAACTACGTTAATTAGTTTTAGCAGGTCGTAAAAGTCAGTCTTCATGCATTAGCAGTGGTGGCATCCTGCCTTCCCTCGCCAGGAGGTGTTCCAGCTTACAAAGTGATTTCTTTTTTTTATCTAATGATGTAAAAACACTCAACACATTTGTACCTGTATTACCTTACATGAAATGCAGTTGCGACCCTTATAATATTTTATGACCCATTCTTGTTTGTAAATGTAACATTTCAAGTTAATTATCTGTGTCTGGTCATTTGGTTTCCAGGCTAGGCTATCAAAGGCTAGCTAACATTAAAGAATGAACGTTTGATTTATTGTTTATTTGAAATTGGGTTTTTTTCTTTTTTAAATGTATTTTACCAAGAGAAAATAGTTATAAAATAATATTTAATAGTCAATACCTTCTGCCTATATCCCATCTTATGCTTCCTATTCACTGTGTATAGTCCCACCTATGTGTAAGACTCTTACCGGAAGTCACTTCCAGTTATATTTCGGCTGCACTAATGTTCATGTAAATGTAGCTTATTAAGTTACAAGCTTTCACTACCTCATGGATGTATCAGTTCTCATGTACAGGGTTCCTATAGTTTTGAAGTAACAAATCTGTGAGCCGAAATATATTTTGGGTGCAGTACTTACAATTTATTCCTATTTCTTTCTATTCTACTCGGCGTTATGATTAACATTTCATGGTCTGAATTACTTAAAATGCAAAATATTACACCTGCACAGCAGCAGAGTATTCCTGGTGATATTATAAAGGTATGGCTAAGACTACTGCATATCAATGCCCAGGCTGCTACAGCATTGGAAGCAAATTGCATTTTTTTTCAGCGTATAATACGGATTTTATTTTACTTCTGCGCAAGCTCACAGGGCACTAGTTACAAAGCTAGTGCTTTGTGCACATGCTCAGATGCAAAACATCTTATAATAAGACTTATGATTGTATTTTATTTTTATCTTTTTATCCTATTGGGCAGCACGAAGGCTAAGTGGTTAGCACTTCTGCCTCACAGCGCTGGGGTCATGAGTTCAATTCCCGACCATTGCCTTATCTGTGTGGAGTTTGTATGTTCTCCCCGTGTTTGCATAGGTTTCCTCCGGGTGCTCCGGTTTCCTCCCACACTCCAAAAACATACTAGCAGATAAATTGGCTGGTAACAAATTTGACCCTAGTCTGTCTCTCTCTGTGTATATCAGGGAATTTAGATTGTAAGCTCCAATGGGGCAGAGACTGATGTAAATGAGTTCTCTGTACAGCGCTGCGGAATTAGTGGCGCTATATAAATAGATGATGATGATATTTGTTCTCTGGCTTTTTCGGCTCATGTGCCAGTTTGCTTTACCTTACAGTATGTTTGAATGAGAGTTGGTTGACTCATGTGACAGGTCAGTCTTGTCAATATGTAATACTGATGTCTGTTGTCCTGCACTGGCATTTAGATGGAGCAGCAAGCTGCTTATAGGGGATGTCTTATAGCACTTGTATTAAGCTCTGTAGCCCCAATAACAGTTTATTATATTATTATTGTATCTACTATTTTAATGACTGTATTAGTAGTAAATGTAAAGTGTCATCCACCATCGTCTGAGAGAGTGGGAGAATGTGAGAAGATGTCATTTGCAGGTATTCTTATCTTTGTGTAGCTCCTGTCTATTTTACTCCATAATGGAGACCATCAGTTTTAACAATAGCAATTAAAAATGATTAAGCTGGCCCGGATCAGTATCTGGGTACATTACATAGATTGCTTTATGTTCTCATTAGTAGGATTTAATGAGCGCTAGTAGTTATGACTGAATAACAGTTCAGACACTTTGAGAAAAAAAAGCATAGTACATCTATGTACAGTGTAGTATATTATTATATTCCTTTTCTGTGGCAGAACATAGCTTGTTTGTATTTGACATATGTTTTATACAAATTTCTATTGAATTTTGGTCGACTATTATTGTCCGATCAGATAATGTTCCTTAATGGTGGTAACAGTATTTTAGTTTTGTAATTTTTACTTTCTCAAGTTTACGGTAAGAGATTGGTGGTTAAAGTCTGGTTAAATGCTTATTGAGTAAAGCTAGGTACACACTACACGGTTTTCGTCCAATAATCGGCTAAATCAGCCGACATACGACCGCTCGTTCAAAAGTCGGGTCAGTGTGTGCAGTGTGTATAAACTTCCGACTGATCCACAACAGTGAGTACGAAATTACAGTCATTGCTCATGACAACATGGCTGTAAAAAGTCGTTAAAGGCACGTCCGCTCTTCCCTTTATCGTCCTAAACAAGGCTAGGTGTGTATGCAGTCCATGGACCGAGCGATCGGAATATCGATCGGATGTAAAATCGATCAGCATAAAAAGTTGGTGGAAAATTCTGTAGTGTGTACCCAGCCAAGCAGTTATCCCAGGGCCTAGGACCTAGCAGAGCACTGCTGGTATACTAGTATATTTTATAGTGGACCTGTAACCATGATTTTGCCTTTAATAATTCAGTAGTTTATGAAAACCTACCTTGATATAATGCTGCAGCCATTGTTGGAATAAGATTTTACTTATTCATCTGACAAGACTGATTCATAAGATATTCTGGAAGTAGTAAAAGAAAAATGTCCCTTACTGCTCTGAGAATGAAATGGTCATTAAAATGTTCTTTTCTGATTTAATGTACAGGCAGCTATAGGCAAACCTGACTATTCCAACTGCAATAACCTGGGCTAAATACATTAACTGAAGACATTTTTTTTTAATTCAGTTGTTTAATTTAACCTAGGTTATTTATCCCAGAATTGCCCTAAACGTTCTCAGTAGGAAAGGTCTTGGTAAAAGGAGAATGCAGGGCAGAGCATATGGCCGTGTGAACCTCAGAGGGATACATTACTAGCTCGCTCTGATATGCTGTCTGCTGGCTGCTTGGAGCTCAGATGGATGGGACAATGCGAGGTGAGAGCTCCTGTACGTGAGCTCTTGGAGATCCTTCATGGGATATGACACAGGAAGTGCTGATGAAAACATTTTCACAACATGCCGTAGGCTGACAAGTATGCTTTGCACGCTCTCTGATAGAGCCCTATGTATTTGTGAATTCACATTGGATGGGTGCTAACAAGCCAAAGGCGGGATCTTAGTGTTACCCCAGCAGAGCACTGCACAATTGAGGAGAGGGGCCAGTGTGGGTATATCATGAAAGGAGGGTTGGGGAAACGCTCACAGTGTGTATCCCTGTGACAGGACCAGGCATTGATATTGTCCTGAGTGTACAGACATAGGGAGTTATATAGGCATGGCATTTGTGGCTGATCAGCACTGGAGTGTGCCACTAAATTAGGTACATTAGGCAATAGTTTCTCCTAGCTCCCGGTGAATTGGATGATTTACCACTACAATGTAGCTGGCATTGCTTTATTATCCGCCTTCATCTTTTTTCCGTCCTGCTGGGTAAAATGATTTGTTCCTTTCTGTCCCAGACACGATGTTGAGTATTTCTCTCCAGTACTGACAGCTGGTTGCAAGTATTTGGCTGTTTGTCTCTGGCCAACAGGTGCTAACGTTAAGCAATCTATATATTCCCACAGTACAGCTGACCATTTGCTTCAGGCCAGATGGAAGTCTTTTCCTGAGCGCCTGCTCCCAAAGTGACAAAACTTCAGCCGAGAACAATGAGGACTGTGCAGTTCTCGGTTATGAGTTGGAAACATCTATCTGTTTCACAGCAGGATTTTAAAGGTTTCCACCAAGAAAAAACATCTGTCAGTATGTATATCATCTTATTGGTTACAGAGTTCTAGCGTAAACAGTTTAAGAAAATAAGTTACATTGATCTATCCTTGAAATGCACTTGTCACTGTCACACAGTGGAGGAAGCCATTTTGTGTACTGAACCAATATTAAGGAGAATGCTGCCCATCAATTCACTGAGACGTGATACGTCCTGAATACGGTGATGAAGTGCCACGGTAATGTCACTAGTTCCTAGTGAATGGTCAGGCGGCATTAGTTCCTCCCACAAAATGTCTGCCACCACAGAGTAGGTGATAGGTGCACTTAAAATATACCAAAATTCATAAGATATGAAAGTTATACAGCAATAAGCAAAGGTCACATCCGTGTGGCCACATGAACATAAAACTTACACATAGGAAATATAGAATGAGGTCATGAGCACATAATGATATACAGGGTGAGTCAAAAGTCGCAGTACACCCTTTTATTTCAAAAACTCTACAGGAATTGGGCCGATTGGCCGATTTCAAGATGGCGCCCATGTTTGGTACATACCGTAAAAGATAGACCACGTCACCCATACCTTACTGGAGTATTCAGGTTTCCCAATTCCTAGAAACATTTTAGAAATAAAAGGGTGTACTGCGACTTTTGACTCACCCTGTACATTACTATAGTATGTTGCAGTACTTTTCACTACTCTAAATTATGCTAGACAAATTTTAGGAGCCAGTCAGCAACCACCACTTGCCAACTTTTAGTATCTTCCCTCTGAGAGATCCCAGAAAGGATATTCTGGTGCATTGTGCGGGGGAGTGGCTATGCAAAGTTCATAATTAGGCCCCACACAGTAGTGGGTGGGACCTGGATAATACAGTTCGCTTTGAATCCCCTCAGTAGGCCCCACAGCCACCCCGGAAGTGGGCTAGGTGTGGAGGTAGCACTGCTCTACCGGGAGTCTGGGAGAAATTCGGGAGTCTCCCGGACATTCCGGGAGAGTAGACAACTATGATCTAATAAGGGGTAGGAATGATTGTCGGATATACTCATTGCAACCTTCCTTTATGTTTATTTTTTACATTTTTCTCTGTGACATAAGATCTCATGATGTTCTCATGATTGATCCATCTCTGCTCCAGGCTGAACCATATTGTACAATACAATATACGGTTTCTCCTGAGAGCTGCAAACAGAACAGTCTTGGATGACTGCAGGTCACCATTTGTACAATCAGAGAATAGGGCAGATACTATAGACATAGCCTGCACACATGACATCCGGTAAAAAGTCCCTCTTCTGGTGACCTAGCTGTATATGGGATTACATAGCCTTACAGAGACGTTGGAAAGAAGTCAGTGCTACGGTCATTTAACTCTTTTGTTAGTGTTTTCTGTAATGGACGCTCTATCAAATAGTTCTTTTAATGATATCCTGAAAATATCCACCAGACGTCCATGTAAGGGCAATAGTAAAGTTAATAGACGTGGCAAACAGTTGTTTTTTTTCTTGTTGAAATAGAAAAAAAAAGTTTTGTTTTTTTTCTTCCAGAATTCGTTCCTAGTTACTGTGTCTTGCACAAATAAATACTCATAGTTCATCCGCTCTAGTTCTGGAGTTGAGCCCAAGCAGACATACGATAACGGTTTGTGCATTGTCATGATATGAGTATGTTCCCCTCTCCTAATCTGGCACAATTTTACTTAATGGAAGTTATCATACCTAGTGATTAAACATCAAGCACGATGCTCTGTGATTCAGGGATTACGAGGCTGGAAAACAGCAGGAAACCATTCCTAAATATAGCTGGTTCCTGTCCCAGCAGCCTGTACATAACTGTAATACACTCCACAGCTCCCCCACCTGTTTATCTATGATGAGACTTTGCTGGTAGTACTCTTTCCAGGGCTGTGCTAGTTAAACCGGTTTATGTATATAAAAGTAAACAAGAGTATGTTAATTAAAGGAACACTGAATCATTACATGGTTTAGAAAATGTTTTCAGACAGGGTATTCTTGTGTTTTAATTATTGCTTAGTAAAAGCAATGAAATTGCCTACAATTTGCATAATAATGTGGCCACTAGGGGCACTGTCCCGATTAGACTATGTTTTATAATTTACTCTCGACCAAACAATTAGTATGTAGGAAGTGTGGCCTGAGAAGTGATATCTCTCCTGAACCGCTTTCAGTTCAGACCTTTAAGGAAAGACAAGATGTTAACATTCTACATTCTACTCACTTAACCAACATTGAACACTAAACATTGTCCCTTTAAAGACTGTACCTGTACATGTATTTAACTATGCGTTTTTGCCTTTGATTTGCCCTTGATTGTACTTATTAGATTCTCAGCAATGGCATTGAATCTTGTTTGGTTTATTTAATTTGTCCTGTAGGACGTATAGATATTTATATTCTTATACATACAAGCTAAAGTGACTGCTAATGCATACATCATAATAAAGTTCCTATTAATTTCCTTTCTTATTGATCATTGTTTAAATCCATCAAGATGCCCTTGGCAACAGATTGAAAGCTTACGGTTCGTTTCGAACATGTAATCATTATGTGACTTGGATAGAAAACAGCAATGCTTAGTCATTTCCATTTCTTGGACCTGATCACTGTATTCTTCCCCACATAGCTGTGGTGTAGTTATTGTTTTAAAGAGATAGTCCCAAAAAGCAATGCTGTTGTGTAGCAAGACTTCTTTCTCATACAGGAAACAGGAGTCTCCTGGGGGATGGGACAGCCACCCATTTGCTGTACGTAGGGGACAAGATTGCTTAAGAAGTAGATGTCCAAAAGTGGTCAGCCTCTAATTTTCTGTCTCTGTTATTGTTATGGGGCAGCACAGTGGCTAAGTGGTTAGCACTTCTGCCTCACAGCGCTGGGGTCATGAGTTCAATTCCCAACAATGGTCTTATCTGTGTGGCGTTTGTATGTTCTCCTTGTGTTTGCGTGGGTTTCCTCCGGGTGCTCCAGTTTCCTCCCACGCTCCAAAAACATACTAGTAGGATAATTGGCTGCAATTAAAATTGACCCTAGTCTCTCTCTCTGTCTCTCTGTGTGTATGTTAGGGAATTTAGACTGTAAGCTCAAATGGGGCAGGGACTGATGTGAATGAGTTCTCTGTACAGCGCTGCGGAATTATTGGCACTATATAAATAAATGATGATGATGATGAATCACTGTGTATGCAGGTTCATTGTGTAACTACATGAACCTTGCACAGCACTCAGTTATCATATGGTAATATCTCATCCTCTATCCACTGAATTAGTCTGCATCAGGTGACCTAGGCTATAGATATCACAATCAGCTATATAGTGCTAGTATAGTTACGTCCTGATACTAATAAATACTTCAATACTGTTATGTTCATTATGTTTATGCTGAATAGCTGTTGTGTATCGTTAATGTGTAGTGACTAGTCCTTCATAACATGTTCCTACTCCCATGTAAGACCAAGTTCACAACCTGCTCCCTCCTTCAAGAAGTGAAATTGTACCTAAAATAAGCAGAATTAAAGTTATACTCATATAACATAAGATTTACTGACCTTTATATATACAGTGTCCTGATATTACTCAGAGCTGTATATTATATGATGATGAATTGAATCATTTATACAGTATATTTATTGTATATTATAGTTTGTGGACCACACTAGAGTGGGATTGGTATATACTTGTGTGTATATTGTGAGTACGCTATACACAGTTTATACAATTGAATGCTGTTTGTGGGTGGGATGATGCCCATGAAAAGCCTTTGTTTGCCCTTGTGTTACATTACACTTATCCTTTTATATTTGAAATCCTGTACTTACCCCTGAAATCATAGCAGAGGGTCAGATAGGTCTTATAAAAGACACACGTGCATAATCTGAGATAAGGACCAGTCATGCATAAACTTTTTAAAGCATTGATCCATACCATCAGGGGCAGGCTGGGCTGGAGGACATGGGGGGATCTGCCATCAGGCTGGTCCCATAGTGGGCCACCTTGGACTGGGTCACTGGGCCACCAAGATCCCACCTTTGGCTGGTCAACACCCATCCAATGTTCCTAATAAGCTGCTGAGTCAAGTCTTGCCCCCCCCCGGGCTAAAATTTGCCAGTCCTCCCCTGCATACCATATATCTCAAACAAATATAAGTGGCTATTTCCCTCTGCCTCGCTGTAAAACCTACCTTGCTACATTCACATAGTAGATTAATGTAACCTGACATCAGAAATCCTTGTTGAGAGATGCAGCCTGAAACACTCTAGCAGCTGCGAGATTTGAAACACCTCTTGGTTACACATGCACCGAGCACTTAACTTAGTCATCAATCTCTGCCTCGTGTTTTCTTGTTTTTTTTTTCTCTTAATGTGCATCACAGTTAAACTCCTGCAGCTGTTTAGTCCATTCTCTGCTGGTTTCATTACTGCACGTTTGAATGTAATGGTGATAAACCTTTCGGTGTGGCATCTGAAAGATGCTTTTGCCCCTACAGTAATTTGAGACAAGTAGATCTCTATAGAGGCAGACATTTTCACTGCCCCCATCAACGTATATAAACAGCATAGGTGCAAAACACGGCATCTGTTCTGTATTCTGTTCTAGTTCAGATGTTGCCTGATAAAAGGCCACCTGTAGTGCTGAAAATATTTACCACAAACTACAGGAAGCCATTGACCTAAGACGGCCACACATCCTAAGGACGCTCGTGAAAAGTACATCTTGTGGGTCTCACCTCGCATCCATACTGTCCTCTAGTTCAAAACCAGTCTCAATAAGGTATAAAAAAAATTAAATCATATTTGTATATTAAGGTTATCTGAAGCAAACAACTTCTTTTTAGAAAAAGTCTGCTATTGAAACTAAGTAGCAATACTTATTTTTTAAATTTATCTGTTCAATTTTGTAATTGCTACCAAGTGTAACAGTTTTGCTGCCTTGCATGTACCCCTTTGAAAGGTTTTTGTCTTAGCTATGAACAAAACATGTGTGTTGGCATGATCTCTATGCCTGCATCATTTTAACTGTGGCTCCCCTGTATGTGCATTCTGTGTTGAATGCCACACTGTAAGTAAACAAATACAAATCCAGGTGTCTCAGTTTATGCAGTCATTTTGTGGGCTGAGCCAATATAGCCAATCAATTCACTGGGAACCAGTGACATCACAGGGACAGGGGATATTCCTGGTGATCTGAGGCATTTCTCAATAATATCAGGTCAGTCACAAAATGGCTGCCTCTGTTGTGTATGCAACATCAGGTACACTGTTATCTTCAGCTTTGGGCAACAGGCAGCCTGCTGAGACTTCACCTGCAGCCCCCCAGCCTACTGGTCCTGATATTATCAGAACGGGGGCAACCATGTGACCTCCTATGTACGGTGTAGGGAGGTCACATGACATCCCCGGAGGAGGAGGGACTGTGCTCCTCTTTGAAGGATAGCCCTTCAGCTATTTAACATTGCCCCTCACAGCTCTATATTCTTAACTTGTTTATTAGTATTGCCTTTGGTAACAGTAGGAGTCATTTATGAAATGCAAACCATATCACAAATGTCCTTTTTGTGATGTTGTGTCTACTTTTGTTCAAATGCACCCAGTTTTACAGCGAAGCACACTGATTTGTGGCCACGTGAAATCTATACGGGGCCAAAAGTTTGAAACAGACACCGAAGGGAGCTCTTTGCTCAGGTGTTCCGTGCGGAGTGGAGGGTGTATGAGCGCACTTACTTTTACACCAACATGCAAAAATGACATATACATTTTTGGCATGAGGGTATTAAAATGAAATATAGGGATAATGGGATATTATATCCATTTGAGCAACTTCAGAGATTATATGAACTACCTAGGGGTTCGTTTTATAGATATTTGCAGTTAAGACATGCTCTGGCCTCGCAGTTTCTGGGAGTTACCCCGAGCTTTAGTGCAGATTCCTTAAGGGTGCAACTGTCAAGGTTGGGCCAAAGGCGGCAAATTTCATTTTTATATTCAATATTGGTGGAAGGATCTGGTGAAGGGGGCTTGCCGGAGCTGCGATGCAGGTGGGAGGGTGATCTGGGGCGTCTTAGTGACAAGGCATGGGATATAGTGATATGTAGCCCGAAACAGGTCACTGCATCAGTCAGATTTCGCCAGGTTCAGTTTTTTCTGTTGCACAGAGCATATCTCACCCCTCTTCGGCTTTCTAAATTCAGTGGGGGTCAGAGGGTGTTGTGTCCCAAGTGTAGGAGTGAGAAAGGGGACTTTTGGCATATGCTCTGGGAGTGTCCATTGGTCTCATCCTTTTGGGGAGAGGTGGAGGATTGTATTAAAAGATTGGAGGTGGGAGTAGTGGCCTTGACTCCAAAACTCTGTATATTCGGTTTAGGCTTGAACAAAAAAACCCGTAGACTTATTAGACTGCTTATCAACACGTTACCTATGTTGGCAAAGGTGGTGATAGCTAGGAAATGGATGGCACCTGAAGGTCCGACTTTGAGTAGCTGGATTGACCTTGTTAACGATACAGTCGGCCATGAAAGGTTCATGTATACCAGCAGAAACCTAGTGGATAAGTATAAAAGAATATGGTACAGGTGGAGGATATCCCCATATGTCACAGAAGGGTTGTGGGAGGTGGAGCTCTCCTAATGTAATGCTCGGGGCAGACATCCAGCCGCCTATTATGTTATTAAGGTCAACGATTATATTTTGTATTATCAAAATTGTGCTATTATTTCATTGTATCTTGAAATTGTGCATATCTTGGCTTGAAAATTTGAATGTCTTTTACTGATCATATTGTGTATGAACACTTGACAATACTTGTATCACTGTGTGGGTTATAGTTTAGCCTAATGTTATGGGCTTTTTTGTTGTTAAAAATGTAAAGAAAAGATAAAAAAAAATGCAATAAAATTTTACCTGATTTAAAAAAAAAAGAGGAAAATTCTAGGAAAATATCAACAAATGGTATAAAAATGTCAAACACACCAAAGTAACACGTGTGATACATACTCAATGGTCGAGCAGTATTTTAGGATAGAAAAAAAAACAAGTGGGTGATCCTAAAGTTTTGATAAATCTGACAGCAGAAACCAGATGTATTTATAGATTTTCTATACCAGACTTTTAATTACTTTCCAAATGATTGTAATATTTTGTTTATTACATGGTCGTTGTACATTGGCTTCAGATGGAATGAGCTGTAAACTGCACAGCATTTATTTGCAAATAGTTTAACATATGAGATAAATTCTAAGTCCTTTTTTTCTACATATCTGTGGCACGATCAACCTTTTTCTTGTGGTCATTCAGACCACAGCCCTGCAGCTCCTGTTTGGTGTGGAAGTACCCAGTTGACTATTTACTGTATTGGGTGCATCTATGTTTTGTTTCTCGTTATTGGTGTTAATGTCATTGGTGTTTGTCAGCAAAACTTCTACAATAGCAATTGCTATTACAAAGCTCTGCTCCATTCTTGAAAACTACATTTTTTTAAAAAAAAAATAACAGAACATAGTACTAAATAAACATCTCATTTCAGATTATACATATGTTGTTTTGGTACAGAACTCATTTGGATCTATTGATACTCTGTAAATTCGGGGTTCAGTCTCCAAAGCTAAAAAAAAAATAAACTGAAACATCGGTAAATCCTAAAATAGGGATTATTGACCCCTTTTCAATATTGACATTCTATTCACACTGACTTTGTTAATACAAAAAAACTGATGCAGAGAACACTGCAAATACAGCATAAGTAATATCCAATCCTTCTAATCAAATTGTTGTTTCTGGATAATTTACATTTGTACCTCTATAAAGGGAAGACATACTTTTATTTATTCATTAATACTGATGTACAGTAAAAACATGCCCTCTACAATTGGATTTGTCCATAGATATTGCCTTTACACTTACAGTAAAGCAATCATTTCATGTTAATTATATACTTTGCAGGTTTATTGCATAGACATATCCGATTCATCAGTATATTTATTTTTAATTAACAGCACATGTCTGCATTCACTTATTTCACATCTGTTGTAACTCAGTTTTTTTGCATATTTTACATCTTAGGCTAATGTCACTCAAGGGCTTTGTGTGCCCGTATAGTGTAGTCTTCGATATATCTTATACATTGTAGTTGTCTAAGTGCCTAGTTTGTTTCACAGGAACACTGGTATGAGTCAATGCAGCTAATATACTGTGGAGGAGAACCCATGTGATAATAGCAATAAAGCCAGAGCAGCAGGTCACAAGTATGAAGTACAACTTTATTTAAACTTTTGTCTCTGAAACGCTGCTTTCCGATATTACCTGGTCACATGGGTAGATTAGGTTGACCAAGTGGTTTTGGTCTTAACTTGTTGACTGTTGCATTGTGTAGTGTCATCCAAAATATACGTCAGTGCATAAGTGAGGACATCACATGATTCCCCTACACCAGTGTTTCCCAAACCCAGTCCACAAGTAGCCCTAACAGTGCAGGTTTTCCAGGTCACAAGTGATATCATTGGTACCACCTGTGGTAAACATTGTGCCAGTCAGTAAGGGCTACACCTGTGCTCTATGGAAAACATGGACCGTCCGGGGTCCCTAAGGACGGGATATGGGAAACTCCGGCATAGTCAATTTTTCCCCATTTGTGATGTTAAAGATATTAAATAATGATCAAATCAAAATAATTATACTTTATTCACCTATGTATGTTTGGCGATTCGGTATTTTGTATACTACGGACTTATTTTTACACGTGATAAAAACAAGCAAAAAACACGGTAGACCAGCATATTGTCTCCTAGGGGATTGTAGTTTAGCAGGGAACGTAGACTGTGTTTCTTAGTTAAATATTAGGTTTTTTAAGTATGAAGTTTAAGAACACTTTGGTTCCATAAAGTTTACTTCTTAGAGGAACGTACCTTCTTGCCAAGAATAGAAAAGTGCAAAATGTAGGCAGTAGCGAATGATTTATAAATATTCCATGGAGCATCATAAATGAAAAACTGAGTTCTAGATGATATGATACACTGTTTTTTTTATGACAGCAAAGTATTACATAAAGCAATGTAAAGAGTATAGTGCAGAGTAGACCCCTCTATCATACATGGTACAACTCTTGTTCCAATTTTGTTTCACTGTACTCTCTGACAGGGTATTGTAATCTTTAAATATGTGTGGTTTATTTGGTTGCTACGCAACCGACTACAATACAAACTGCACATCTCAGTTGCAGCCATTTGATGGGCGGGCGCTGATGGAGAACAGGTTTCTTCTCAGCTCTAAACTTGCTTTTAGTTGTGAGGGGAAAAGTCAAGTAATTAACCCCTGTGTGCTAAAGAGGTTGTAATATACTCAGAAACACTTAACCAATGGTTTGTTTTCCTGTTGTAAAATTATAATAATATTTTTCATCATATTTTAAGACTATTAGGCAAACAAGCTTATAATATAATGTGAGAGCAAAGCATTATATATAATTACAGTTGTTTCTGCTTTCCTTCTGCTATATCCCTTTATGTTTGTAGTTATTGATACCTGTGGGTATATTGTATGGTAACAGGCATAATTACAGATACTCAAAAATTTGGAATCGCTATAAAATGTCATCAGATTTCACTAATTTGATGGCGCAGGACATGTTCACGGCTGAGTTCGAAATTTGCAGTTCACTTCACATTCGAGATTCACCATTAAAAACAGTTAACATGTATCAGCGAATGGTTGAACACATGTGCGAATCGGCTTAAACATGGCTGAAATTCTCAAAATTACCTCAGTTTGTTTTATTTAATAAAACATTTGAGAAATTCCTTGAAATGTTTTGTGCACCGATTCGATGAACCAATTTGGGAATTGAGTGACTGGTTTGAGCTTCTTTAGTCATGAACAATGGCAGCATGTAATGAAAACTGACATGATATAAAACAATGTAATAACATTTGAACAACGTAAGGGCTTCCACAGGCTGCCCCCAGACTCCAGGGCTCTGCCTCTGCTCAGGTATCATCATCATCATCACCATTTATTTTATATAGCGCCACTAATTCCGCAGCGCTGTACAGAGAACTCACTCACATCAGTCCCTGACCCATTGGGGCTTACAGTCTAAATTCCCTAACACACACACACAGACTAGGGTCAATTTGTTAGCAGCCAATTAACCTACCAGTATGTTTTTGGAGTGTGGGAGTAAACCGGAGCACCAGGAGGAAACCCACACAAACACGGGGAGAACATACAAACTCCTCACATATAAGGCCATGGTCGGGAATTGAACTCATGACCCCAGCGCTGTAAGGCAGAAGTGCTAACCACTGAGCCACCGTGTGCCGTCAGCTCCGTGATGGAACAGAATGACATGCACCAGTGGGCACTGAGACCTACAGCTATTGGGTTACTGGGGAGGGCTGAGCCATGCATAAAATATATGGGGCGAATTGAACTATGAGCGAAGCACCTCTCACATCTATTATATGCGCTGAATGCTGGGGAGCTATTCAATTCTGTAGCGCTCGATGCTCACTGTGCCTGTACTAGGGCTCATTTAGTTTTATTTTTGCTCCATCTGCATTTTGCGCGTTTAATAGACAAGCAGGGAAGAATTCAGCCAGCAGCTTATGCCTCACGGCTAGGGGAAAAATAAATGAGGAGTTCAGATGACCAGGGGTATCTTATATGAGCTGATACTTCCTGAGCTGCTGTAGTTACTTCCTCTGGTTGGTGTGACTCTTAACTGTTTCCTTTCTCTCGGATTGTATTGAGGATAAATTCTCTCTGCGTTTCAACCCAAATGTAACTGTTTTGGGTGCTTGGCAAATAGATGAGCCACAAATACACAGTCAGCATTGGGATAATAAATGCTTCCTATTTGCAGAGGAACTAATTTCTCAGAAAAAAAAAATAAAGAATTTATTTTCAAACTCCATGTAAATGTCATATATACATACATACTGCTTTACAAAGGTTATGACATTATGCTTCTTAAAATAGATGGTGTTGTACAGCATACTAGATGCCGAGTGCCAGGACAATTCTGTAACAGGAAATTGTATAGTGTTTAAAAAGTGTGATAAGTAAACAGGTAAAGGTCCTAGAGCGTTGATACACAGGGGGGTCGATAAACTTTCTACTTTTTCGTCACAGACCGTTTGGCGCATGTTAATTAAGGCATCTTATAACAGCATAGAATACTATGTACTGAATGAACGTTTCTATAGAACTTCATTGTATATTACTTAGTGTTCTGAGCAGTACGGCACTGATACAACATGAAACAAACCCTTGTTCTTCTGCTTACAATATGTTTTGACCTATCAATGTCAAAGCACATTTAATAGAATTTGAGAATGCATATTAAATGCGTTAAAATAATGCCTGTGTGTATGGGTCATATTGTCATACGCATGGCCTGATTTGCAGTAGCTTGTAGTTAAATGATTAAAGTTACAATATTGGTAACGCATAATATTATAATTGACTTCACATTGTTTGTCAGTCTCCAGGATTGCATGGAAGGTGACATCATTAGAACAATTTTCAATCAGTTTATCTTTTTAATTAAGCTATCCACTCGGATGTATGCAGAAGCCACCAGACCAGAGCTTTGGGCTAAATAACCATCATGTTTTGTAAGATGATTGATCTCCTAAAACCAATGAGAACACAGACACTGGCTTAATTAGCAGCATTACATTTCCACATCTGGCACCTCGCATGCTGCCTTGGTGACTGACAGGGACAGACTTTCATGTATCCTATTATTATAAGGTCAGGTTACTTTTCATTAACCTCATTGTTTCTCGTGGACAATATCTGGACTAATGTGCGTTGCACTAGAAATGGAATAACCGTTCTAGATTTAACATGCCGTAAGCCTGCTTAACCCTTTGTTTGCCCATGTAATAAGTGTATTATTTACATAAAGGGATATGCGTAAAGTAGTTTATTTAACAAAATGAGTAAGATGGCTCAGATTGAATGTAAGAAATTTATCGGCCAAGACACAGACGTCTGCTGACAGGTTTCTATAACAGAAGTATGATACAGAGGGGTCTATTTATCAGCATCTGTCTGTAATGAAGTTTTTCTATCAGCTCCCCAGTGATACTGTGTCACAGTGGTAAGAGGACTCATACTGTTCACCAGGCCAGTGAGGCATCATTCTGCGAACGTGAAAGACAGCTTCCTGGCTTACGCATTAGCACTGGAACTGGAAGCCTGAATTAGGGCTTCCAAGTCCAGATTCAAGAAAGAAAAAAAAAAAATAACGAAAAAATAACTTTATTTTAATTTTTTATTTAGAGAAAAATGTTTTATTTTATTAATAAAGCATTTTTTTTTCCAGTAGTAACCCCTGGTTATTGCCATCCTGAGTTGGCGATAACAAAAGGAAGGTAAGTGAGTGCTTACTCATTAACAGAGTAATCCTGGAAGGGCTTGCAATGTATCACTATGGTCTGAGTCAGATACTCAGTTGTGACAACAATGCACAGAAAGTATTACACACTGGTAGCGGGGCTGTGTTTTGTTGAACTGTACTTGTGTGTTCATGTCAACCTGGACTGTGTGGTTTCTTTTAACACCTACAAAATACTTGTTTTATCAAACCTTTCCTCTTCTGAGTTTCTGCGCTTTCATATCATGTGCAGATAGCAGAATGTCACATGATGCAAGTCCCAAAATAAATTGCATGTCCTAGTACTAGTTGATCTTTATTATTCTTTCTGTAATATCAGATTATAGTTTGAGGGGGGTCAACCCATTTGTAGATTCTACTGTCTATAGGTTTGTTTTATACCCTTTGCCTGCACCTTAAATATAATAGAGCCTTTAATACTCCCAATTCTATATGTAAAAGCTTCAGGAGCTTTTCAACAATAAAAATATTTAAGATTAATTTGTAATTCTAGGAACAGTCTGTTACTATGCACAATAGACTTTATGTAAGTAGAAAGTATTGAAAATAGCTGTACAGGGAACAATAATTTGCTTTCAACTATTTTAGGTTTAGTTGTATTTTTAACTTTCCCCTCTGATTAGGTTGTATGTCCTAGAGCAGGCTTAAAGGGAGGTTTCAAAATCAATTAACTACACCACCTTCCTTCTTAGAAATCCCTCCCCTGATCCCTACCATACGCTGCATTTAGAAGGGTTCAGTCACCTATAGCTGGACCTCTGCTGTTCACCGTGGGAGCTGTTAGGCTCTATCTATAGACACAGATACTTTAAGGCCTTTAATCAGGAAGGAATTTAGTCAAATTGATTTTTAAAGTGTAAAACCCTTTAAGCAATACGCAATACAGCATTGTTGTGAATCGCATCAATGTTCATGAGAATGCAGCCTATCAGCTCCCTAGGAATCCGTAACAGAGTGATGTCACCATCATCTAGGGAATCGATAGGCTGCATTTTCATGATTATTGTTCCAGAGAGCTAAATGGCCACATCAACTGTGTATTGGTGACACGTATGTTTTAAAAATAATACCTGCAGCGTTTTCTACACAGTAAAAATAAATAAAACAATATTCTAATAAATGGAATTACTATCATATTGCTTTATTTATTTTTACTGTGTAGAAAATGCAGATGTAACCAAACATATTCATATTAAACATGCCTGTGCAATTGTATTAAAACTAATTTCCTCATATGGAGAGGAATTAGCCAGGCACCTGAACTGTTGAAATGAGGCATAATAATTTAGGCATGGATTTAACCTAATCACCTTTATTTAATTTGGCTGCTCAGTCTGTAAATGATTGCTGACTGGCTGTATAATAATTTAGAAAAACAAAAGCTTTTATTAGGCGTATAATGATATTACGCCTTCTCTTCTACAGGCTGTTCTTATATGTGACTTTATGAGGTTCATACTATGCTGAAACACTGAATGTTTCCGTGGCACTATGACATCATCAGTGGAAAACTAGAATGTAATTAAGTTCGACATTTCCACCTGTGGCGGTGGAAATAACTCTGCTACTTAATGAGACATCGCTGCAGATTACTGAAAGACAGACCAATTAGAATCGAGATGCTGTGATTAATTAACAATTTATACCTTGGAAAAGAATATGTAACTATTCTAGTGAGTTCTGCCCTTTTGAGTTTATTTCTGTTTCATCGAAGCTGCCAGGGCAGGGGACTATTTACGTGTGTCCCTTTCCTAAATTGTGCTTGTGTAACTTATACCTTACAAATGGCTGTAGAGAGATTCAGCGACGATTCGCAACTCCTACTCACTGAAAGTAAAAATAAACTAATTAACAGTACCTGCTAACATTTATTTCTATCTGTAAAACTTGACGTTTGTTTACGGTATGGTAGAAAAAAATGTAAACTCTTTGGTGTTATTTTGCTTGACTCAGTACCCATTGCCTTGAACTTTGTGCATGTATTTGTCTAATGCCAGGTGGACCTAACGGAGGCACGGTGGCTCAGTGGTTAGCACTTCTGCCTCACGGCACTGGGGTCATGAGTTCAATTCCCAACCATGTCCTTATCTGTGTGGAGTTTGTATGTTCTCCCCGTATTTGCGTGGGTTTCCTCCCACACTCCAAAAACATACTAGTAGGGTAATTGGCTTCTATCAAAATTGACCCTAGTCTCTCTCTCTCTCTCTCTCTCTCTCTCTGTCTGTGTGTGCTTGTTATGCAGTTTAGACTGTAAGCTCCAATGGGGCAGGGACTGATGTGAATGAGTTCTCTGTACTGCACTGCGGGATCAGTGGCGCTATATAAATAAATGGTGATGATGATGATGAACGGTATAGTAGAGTAGTAGAGGACATGTAAAGCTTCCATTTCGGCCTCCCCCCCCCCCCCCCCGCCAAATGCCTCGATCACTTCGTCATCCTGTGGGGACAAGGCAGAACTTGGATAATTGAGGCCCCTTTCCCTTCCCCATACATGAGAAAGGCCTGCTCTCCCAGGGGTCTACGAAAACTTCCCAAAATTCATGAATCTCCTAGACATTTCTGGAAAGTAGGCAAGCTGACCCACAATTCTGCTGCTATAGATTTGGCCCTGTGTTTCCTTTTCAAGCTGTTTTTAAAATTGTGCATGCTTGATGCCTTGTTCTCACTATTCCCGACTATGCTGAAAATTTGGAGATAATAATGTTAAACACTAAGGGCTTGATTTACTAAGCTGCGGGTTTGAAAAAGTGGGTATGTTGCCTATAGCAACCAATCAGATTCTAGCTATCATTTTGTAGAAGGTACTAAATAAATGAAAGCTAGAACCTGATTGGTTGCTATAGGCAACATCCCCACTTTTTCAAACCCGCAGCTTAGTAAATCTAGCCCCAAACCTGTTAGGAAAAAATGTATTAACTTAGAATAAATGATTGAATGAATGAATCATACCTGCCTCCTCTCTGTGAGTTCTCCTGGACTCCCGGGAGAACAGGGCGCCCTCCTGAATCCCACCTTTCCTAGTGAAGTAGGTGGGGCAAGGGCCTACTAAAGTGATTTGCTGCGATTCACGTCATCAGGGGCTGTCCCCATGGCTTGCGGTGACGTGATTTGTGAGTCTAGGACTTAGTCAAGGATGGCCTGAAGATTAGTTTTTTTACTTGGAAAATGGCACATTGGACACGTAGACTCGGTTATCTAGTAGGATATGCAGAACATGAAGACTTGTGATCAAACAAATGCACTCATTGTGCGATTCCTCATACAGCCAAAACCTCTCATATCTGATGCTATCTGTTGGTTACTACGATAGAGGTGGAACTTACTAGCTCTGCAAATCTGGTTGCTGACTTGGAGATAAAAACGTTTTTGCACTATAGGAACCTGCTCGGTGATTATCTTCTTGGTGTGGTCATTTTTGAACAGTTTAATTTTCCAATATTTGTTTTTCTGTAAAGCTTAGAACCACATACTGTACAATCCTACAAGTCAATACATTGGTATCATCTAATTTAGGTAAGATTTTCTACATTTTATAAGCAGTTATATTTAGGTGAGACAGCTACATGGACCTTTTTTTGGAAGCTTCAATATGTACAGTATTATTGTGCAGTGGTCTGTATGTATCAGGTATTCCTCAGGACTTAGGATGGACTATGTTCTGTAGAGCAAAATAGGCTTTTTTGTATTTAAATCAAAAGTCTTTTTCTGTGTAGCAGAAAGTTCTCTTGCACACCAATAACCAATATGTATAAGAATGCACCCGACCACTGAGCCAAGAGGCATTTTATTCCTAGTGAATAATGGTTCAGGCCTTGATAAAGACCCGATTCGCGGGTCGAAACCCGTTAGTAACTGGTGGATTACCGGACCAGGAATTCGTTTTTTGTTTGACAACACATCTGGACTACCATTATGACATCTGTGGATGTATGTTTCAGGCGTTGGTACCGATGACTTTCTGTTATGGGCATATCCATATTTGGTGATACATCATGTGTACATCTTCATGATTTTTAAAGTTTTATATTGAAAGTTATTTTTACATTTAAGAAGATAATGCGCAAGATTTCTTTGCCTTTATCCCTGTCTCCTATATGCATGTTGTTGGAGGAGGAATTTATGTCAGCTGGTTCCAAGAAAGGAGATACAGCCAAAAGAATTTGAAAAAGGCGCATGATCTGAGACACTTTGGTAAACACACACCCCATAGGGGCCACAGTGTTCATGACCACAGGGTGTTATCAGTTCGTTTTGTATTTTATCACTACTTATACAGCAGAGCATATGTGTATTTTAGAGGTGGTGGATTTGCTGCGGTCTTTTTTTTATAACATTGTTACTCTATGTTGTTGTTATTGTATTTCTCTACATATGATGGAGATATAACATCATTTATCCATCAAGACTGAGATCTATACAAACATGGAACCACATGCATGAATACCCAAGTGTACAAAGAAGGAAGCGCTAGTGTATGTATTCATTTATTGATCAATTACATTTATTTTTGGATATTACGGGTACAGGCACAGCTGCATGCCTTAGTGGAGCGCCCAGTATAGAGCCCCACATTGTATATGCAATGGTTCAGGCCCCCCCCAAAAAATGACTGCCTTCACTTTATGTAGGCGGCAGGGCCACTTTAAATTCTACCTAAGGTTTTTGAACTTTTACCTACACATCTGGGAATGTTACACCATGCCTTCCAATTGTCAAGCTTTGTTTGTGTCCCTTTACATGTATATGTAATTAAAACTCAAAGCTCCCTAAACGTTGTTATGTAATTAACATTTCAGTCCCTTTTCTTACATAATTCTAGCTTGCTCACCTGTGTCCTTTACGTTGATAAACAAAAAAAAAAGCTCAATCATTCACTCATATTTGGCTGTTCATTCACCTTTGCTTTTTATTTAAAGTAAACGATGCCCCCTTTAACTATCTGCATATTGCTTTGTTGTTATAAATCATACCCCAGCCATGGCGACAGTATCTGTCCAAATAGACTCTATGTACCCCATAAATACCTAGACAATGATAGCATCCAGACTACTAACTCACACCATACCTCACAACTAATGGAAAACACCAGCAACCCAGCACGTTTCAGGGAAGCCTGCCTGCTGCAGCCTGTAACATCATTCTGTACAACAGCCTTCTGCTCTGTGTCCTCAGTTCATAGCGGGCACACAGTACGGAAGGATCACTGACATATATATATATATATATATATATATATATATATATAGACATTATTATCCTCACTGCTTGCATTCCGCTTCATTTTGCCTTAACAGTACTTTCCTGATTATATATAACTGTGAATTTTAATCATTTGGAGCTAACCTATCACAGTATTTTAAGGGACTTGATATAAGCAGATTATTTTCACTGCCCTGAGATCAGCTTTACACATACATTTACATTAATGAAAATGATCCTGTGCGTCAAAATGGGACAGAATTAAGTGTTGTTTTAAATAGCCCCAAAATAAGACATATATAAAAAAACATTTGCAAGTGAGGTGCATCCACCAGAAAAATAAAGCACATCCGTCTCATCGCCCTGTATGTTACCTGCAGGGACTACTGTCATTACAGCTTCCTACTGCCGTGACCATTACAACACTTTTTTGACTGCTCTAAGACTGCAATATTTCTGTCACAATTATACACACTATATGGGCAAAAGTATTTGGACGTTTGACCATTACACAAACAGGGACTGTAATGACATTGTATTCAAATACATCTACTTTAATATGGAGTTGGTCCCCCTTTTGCAGCGATAGCAGCTTCCACTGTTCTTGGAAGGCTTTCCACAAGATGTTGGAGTATTATGTGGGAATTTGTGCCCATTCATTCATGTAGAGCATTTATGAGGTCAGGCACTGGTTGGATGAGAAGGACTGGCTCACAATCTCCGTTCCAGTTCATCCCAATTGTGTTCGATGGGGTTGAGATAAGGGCTCTGTGCAGGCCAGTCAAGTTCTTCCACACCGAACTCATCAAACCATGTCTTTGTAGTCCTTGCTTTGTGCACTGGGGCACAGTCATGTTGGAAGAGAAAAGGGCCTTCCCCAAACTGATGCCACAAACTTGGAAGCATAGCATTGTCCAAAATGACTTGTTATGCTGAAGCATTAAGATTGCCCTTCACTGAAGATAAGGGGCCTAGCCCAAACTCTGAAAAACAGCCCCATACCATTACACCCTGCTTCAGGTAACTGGGTATCCCTGGTGTTGGGTGTCCATTGTCTGCACAAAGGAGGCAAATTATTCTACCAGTTCTAATGTTGAGTTGCACAATATATAATATATATATATTTACATATATGTAGCCCAGAAGTTCCCCATGTGACTTAATACATAATGTGTCAATAGCTAATAAGAACACAAGGGATAGTTTCTTCCATATTAGATTATTAAAAACGTTGGAAGCTGCTATGGATCTCCATGTCTATATAAATATATGTGATCAGTAGCATTTGATTGGTTCTAACCCCAGGGGGTAAATTTACCAAGCTGAGGTTTTGAAAAAGTGGAGATGTTGCCTATAACAACCAATCAGATTCTAGCTATCACTTAGTTAGTACATTCTACAAAATATAAGCTAGAATCTGTTTGGTTACTATAAGCAACATCTCCACTTTTTCAAACCTGCAGCTTGATAAATTTACCCATTTGTCCCATTCTCAGCATTTATACCCAATGGGTCTGATATTCTTCAAGTTCCTGCTTTTTAATTATTTTATTAGTACTATGAAAAAAAACCTTTGTAATATTACTTTAATAGTTTAATTACTCTACACAAATCTATACTTAACAAGATTGTAAATCTGTATTATATTCCTAACTAATGCTTGCATATGTGTGGTATAGTTTTGTATAGTTCTAATTTCTAGAAACCAATTACAAAGTGTAAAGATTTGTCCCTGGACATGTCCCTGTTGGGTGTGGTTTCAGTGGATCATGAGAGGGGTTTTATTTTGTCCAGATTTTTGCTTTATAAAACGTTGAGGCGCGTGGTAGTGCGGCCATGTTGACTTGTGACCGTTATCAGTGTTAGGCTCTTTAAGGCAGCGGATAAACAAAAACATGTTCTTGGAAACTATTTTAAAATGTTGGCAATGAAAGACGTGTACGTATGTATGTTGAATGCGTTAGTGAAGTGATTATGTCAGTACTATTACAATATAAAGAAATGTTTAGTGTGGAGGTAGCCATTTTGTGGGCCGAACCAATATTCTGACAATGTAGGAAATAAATTCACTCGGAACCAGTATACAGACAAAGAACAATCCACAAGAGCTTACAAGCTGCCATGTTGAGAGAGATTCTGGAATACGGACATGGCAGGACGTCATCAGATGCACTTCTTTGGACATAAAAAAAAAGACCAGCGCAAAAATAAAATCCGCTCGTACATTTGAAATATTTCCTTTTAACGGTTGGCATATTTACTGGAATAGAATAGTAAACTATGGTGGCTGCATTGCCTTTTGCGACTGTGAGGCATGCTGGCTGACAGCCAGGTTATAAACCTTGACTGTGATTCTTCATACTAGGTGCTGTATCGTGTCCAGGAAATTTATCTTTACCTTGCTTTTTTCCTTTGCTGGTGCCTGTGTGGCCCGTAGCTTTGTTAATCAGCAGGCCTCCCAAGTGTGTCAGGCTGCTGGCTTCTTACCTTTTATAGCCAGTGGTTTCCGGAATGGTATAAATACTTCCACAGCCCAAACCTGGCTGTTCCCTCCTCACTTCACTGCTTACCTAATTGGTGTGATCTATATGTAGTAACAGCTGCCCTGTGCTGGACATTTAACTGTTCCGCTTCCTGATTTTGCTGTTACTTTTGTTTTTGTTTTTGTAAAGCAGCTTTGTTTTCTTGCTATCACCATTTGCATGGCCTTGTTCACAGAGACTGAAATGCTTCCTCATAGACTTCTATGAGAGGCAAATGAAGTGTGTTACAAAACTCATGCATTTGTTTTTCCCAGTGTGAAGAATGAGGTCTGCATCAATTTACTGGTTCCTGGGCACTGCAAACTAACAACAAAAACACTCTCAAACTATAGTAGTTTTGTTTTTTTAAACGTTCAGTAGGGCTTAAACTAAGGAGGATAAACACCCAAACACAGACGCCTATTTCATTTTTCATAATTTTGATTGCTGAAAAAAAGCTTCCTAACATTTAACAAAGTGAAAATATCCGTTTCAATGAATGGTTTTCCACTTCATCATCATTTATTTGTATAGCGCCACTGATTCCGCAGCGCTGTACAGAGAACTCACTCACATCAGTCCCTGCCCCATTGGGGCTTACAGTCTAAATTCCCTAACATACACACACACACAGACAGAGAGACTAAGGTCAATTTTGATAGCAGCCAATTATACCAGTATGTTTTTGGAGTGTGGGAGGAAACCGGAGCACCCGGAGGAAACCCACGCAAACACGGGGAGAACATACAAACTCCACACAGATAAGGCCATGGTCGGGAATTGAACTCATGACCGCATCATTCTGGCTGCGCCCCCGTTGCGGAAGTGATGCTCTCACGGCATTTTGCGGGGGTGAAAAAATGGTGCAATCGTGTTGATCCGCCCCCATCCACAGTTGTACTTCACATCCCCTGGATCTCCCCGAGGGGCAATAAAAAAAGTCGTTAAGTATGTTTGATATTATACTTTCCTTTGCTGTAAAAGACAAATATTACTGTGTGGACCATGCCTTAAAATCAGATCTGCCTTATACAATAATACAAGTTTGGTAAGGCATCACAACATAACTTTATAAAGAAAAATGTTTGTTATAAGTGATTGTGTTATAAAAAGATTACTTTAGATTCTACAGTTCTCATTGTTGTTACTCTCACTCAGGGTCGGATCAACGGAATGGAGGCCCCTGGGCTAAGGGGGCCCCCATTCCCCCGTGAGGCCCCCCCCCCCGTTAGCAGACTGGCCCCCTGTTAGCCGACCGCCCCCCCCCAAGCACTTGCCTTCTCCTGTCACTGCAGTCCTCCTTCCGCGGCGCGCTGTAAGCTGCTTACTGAGGAGATCTCGTGACACTCTCGCGAGATCTCCTCAGTAAGGAGATTACTGAGCGCCGGAGAAGGAGGACTGCAGTGACAGAGCTCAGCATTGATCGGGCCGGGGGGCGCCCCCGCCCCTGTTCCGATCAATAATTCTGCTGAGCTCTGTCAAGGGCCCCCTGGATGCCCGAGGCCCCTGGGCTGTAGCCCACTTAGACCTCCAGTTAATCCGGCCCTGCTCTCACTGCTGGAATAACCTCTGGTAGTAAGCTCTCACTCACTGCCAAATGACACTGGTTCCTGAGTCACATTACCCATACCTGTTGGCATACCTCTGTGGTAATTGGCAATCAGTAAGCTATATATAATAAATAAACATTGCATGTAATTGCTGGGCATACAATGACAGTGTGTAGTAGAAACAGCTCAGCCCTTTTTTAATGTTTGCCAGTTTTTCGGGACACACATGTAGCTTAATTAGTCGCGGCTCATTGAACCGTGTGATCCTTTACTTAGAAGCATTGTGTTCTTTTGTATTTATTACAACATATTACATTAATTGCCTGCCAAGCACCCATTCTGTCAGCCACTTTAGGACAGAGTACTTGGAGAAATTAATAGATGTACTTTTGTGTTATAGTCCTTAAGAGTGAAAAAATTGACACTTATGGAAAAACATACATATTTCTTTCCAGTGTTGCAGCAATTTGTTCATTTCTATAAAGGATAATAGCAGACATTGATTTAACTTATTCTCTGTCCTCTGTTAAAATACCCCTGTTACCTACACATAGTCGAGGCAGACATTTTGTTGGCTAAACCAGTGTTCATCAAGACATCAAGGGTTAGATTTACTAAGCTGCTGGTTTGAAAAAGTGGGGATGTTGCCTATAGCAACCAATCAGATTCTAGCTTTCATTTATTTAGTACCTTCTACAAAATGACAGCTAGAATCTGATTGGTTGCTATAAGCAACATCCCCACTTTTTCAAACCCGCAGCTTAGTAAATCTAGCCCCAAGACACAGTTTAACAATTTACTAGAAGCCATTGACATGGCTTTTCCTAGTGAATTGGTAGGTGTCATACTTACAACTAGTGGTTCAGCCCTATAAAAATGTCTGCCATGAGGTGAAGTAATGTTACTGGTTCGTAAACAATTGATAAGCTGCATTCTCATGTGGATTCAGGCCACAACATGGCCAGGTCTGGATTCATTTTCTTTATATTTGTATATTAGTAATTTTTTTAAAAAAAATTATCGGGAAAATTTAACCATTGGCTCAAATTAGGCTGCATAATTGCCACATATTTATCTTATACAGATGGAAAGCAGTGGGGAACACAACCATTTGTCAATAGCAGTAGGGGTGTATGGGTGATAAAAACTGACTTTGCTGGACCCAAACTGTAAAGCAGTGTCTACAAATAGCTGCTTCAGTTGTGTTTAGGTGGCAGATACACTAAGTGCTACTGAAAGGAAACTGCTACGTGCAGTGGTATAACCAATATCTTTTTTTATGGCTCCGTAGCTCCATTTATATGACTCCATACTATAGAGTAAATAAACAATAAATGCAAAGTATAATCACAACGTGATGAAATAGATAACATTATGAAAAATAAAAATGTGTTGCATTGCATATAGGTAAACAAGTCCCCTAAACGTAGTGCTTTCTTCATATAGTATTGCTTACTAAATTCAAGTATTCTGCCAATTTTTTTAACAGGTTGACCAAAAGAAGCATCATTAATACATAGTAGTCTATGGCTAACTTATTGCCTTACTGAACTATACATATAAACAGATTATCTGCATGTAATAGCTTAAGCCCATTTAGATGCCCACTATATTTACAATTTAGGATATATTTTTCCATTACACTAATGTTTTTGTGTGGACTGGTGAGCAGTACCATTTGTATTTCCCCACTATTACTAATATTATTTAGGCTTTGTATTTTTCTGGCTTAATGTTTGTCATTGACTGAATATGATGACTTAATTCATTTTATTTACATATACCCAAAAATAGGGCGCGTCCACACATTTTCTGCAACCAATCCGCCATTTACTTTCATTCTCCAAACTTCACATAGAACATTGGCAATCTGGTCGCTATGGTTACGGCACAATTGTGTACAAAGCACCATGTCATCAAATAAGACCCAGTAAACCACACCCACATCTGCACCATAGTGTAAGAAATATCAACGTTTATATCAATTTGCTCTCCCAGATCATGTTTCTGGAGCTATTGGTGCCTCCCTGTGCTTAAGGGAGAACAAAGGCAGAAAGATAATAAAAGTTGCACGTATTTTTCAGATATTTATATAATAGATATGGCAATAAAAACGATTGTCAAAGCTTTGCAGGCCTCACCCTTCCTGTCCACCAGGTCAGCTATTTATTTAAGGGTTAAAGGATTACCACTGAGAGGCCTTAATTCCATTAGAAAGAAATTCGCTGGTAAATTTCCCCGGCTGCATCTGGGGAGTTGTTTATGATGTAATGTTCTAGCCGGGGAAGTTATGACAGCGTTCCAAACAGCTGGCTTCCAGTGGGTAATGGAAGAATGGAGGTTAGCATAGACAGGGCCACATCACCAAGTAACTTGGGTGTCATAAGTCTGCAAAGGAGAGCAGGCGCCAATGTCCTCACAAGCACAGAGAAAATAAAATTACACACCTATGGCTGCAGGCCTGCGGTGAATGTACAACATAAACTTTAAATTGTATGCAGTCTATGTAAAGGATATGTTTTATATATGGAGAGAGAGAGAGAGAGGGAGAGGGAGAGGGATACAATAGTTAATAGTTTATTTCAGTTTCCCATTATTGTGAAACAAACATGCAGTGTAGGTTGTCGCAAGCACTGTGCAAGCTGTAATCCCCACCGAAATACTGCTGGTGGTGGCTGAGACTAAAAAACTTATTTTGCATGGAAAATCCTTTTAAAGCCAGAATGCATAGGAGAAAAAGCTTCCCTCTGTAATGAACGTTTATATCAAACAACTTCAACTCCTAATACATTTCAGGCTCCTTAGATATTTACATATATACTGTATTTCATACATTTTTCGTATATAAGGCATCTAATCCTAGTAATGAAAGTTTAAACTATATTTACATTCAATGGCCCATTTTTTTTGGACAGTGATTGGCAATGTCAACTCTTAAACCAAAGGCAAAGACGTCCGCTTTAGATGTAAAGAAGAACTTGTCTCATTTCTTCTGTTGAAGGGTTTTGTGACCTGCTGCAAAGACGTTTAATTATCAGGTCCCGCCAGATTAATATTCTGCTTGCACTAGAACCATTATCCTCTTGGTCCGCGCTCTGTTCTGTACTGTACCGCACTGCATTGATGGCAATATAGTGAGAAGGTGAAAACTTAATGACCCAAACTCAAAGCATGTATTTACTATGCAAGAATGATGAGAACAAAAGGCTGTTCTTGGTTTTATTGTAGTGAAGGATTTAAATCAGTTCTTTACTACGTATGCTGAAGCATAGGAATAACACTTTCAATGACTAAATGATTAATTTACCTGGCTCTGTTGGAGTAGAAAGAAGTGAAATAATTGGCGTAGCTTCCCTCTGGCGCTTCAGTGTCTTTATTTTTCCACTGGCACTATTATTTATTCAAAGTAGAAAAATATGTTTTGAAACTCTAAATTGTACAAATGACCTGTTTTCATCTCTACACATGATCCTGTCCATCTTCCCTGGCTGCTTGAGATGTGTGTGTTACACCAGCCGTTGCCTGCACACAATGGAAGCAGCCATTTTGTGAGATTAACCAATAATGATGAAAATACGGGCCTGAGATTACATTTTCTGCTGTCACTCCATGCACCCCTTCCTCCATCAACATATCTCCGTGTACCAAGTACATACAGAAGGCCATCTTTAAAAGAAAACTAAGTTGAAGTAATTTAGAACTCATTCTGCGTAATTCAAATGTTAATAATAAGCACATAGTGTTTTTTCTGTCAGCAGAGTGCGGCCCTACTTCCAGGCCTTTGTGGTCTTTCCATAAATTTAGGCTAGTTCCCTAGTAACTAGTGGTATAATTTTTTAGAATTACTATGGTCTATACCAGTGATTTCATAATTTTTTCCATAGAGACCCTAGTAGGAGACTAGACTTCATTCATTGATGTAATATATAGAAAAATACCACTGTAAATGGGTGCATGTAGCAATAAATTGGTATTTTCAGGGGATACGGAAGGGGAAGGAGCAGACGCGGTATATTAGTAGTTAGCCAGTTCTGTTGTACACCAACTTTATGTCAATTTTCATAATTTGACTTTAAAATATGTATGGACCTACCTTAGATGCCCAGTGGTGGCTGGATTATAAGTAGGGAAAGTTAATTCTGGCAATTATGAACAGTGTCTGTTATATCAACAGTATGTATACAAAATTTCAACAGATGTAATTTTGTGTGTGTGTGTTTGTATATATATATATATATATATATATCTTTATTTATTTACATTGTATATTGTTTATATTGTTAGTCACTCAGAACAGCCACTTATGCTGATTAAAACGACGAAGGACCGTGTAACCTTTTGTAATGCCACATTGCAGTGGATTGGTCCATTTACAACTTGATTGGAATTATATTGTGTGTTTGGATATCTGTGGGTGCTGATCCTACAACTATGGGATTGTGAATTGGGACTTTCTGAGAAAACTTTTTATTCTGTGTGAGTGTAAAATCTATATGTGTACCTATATATAATTCTTGTTTTTAAAATTTAGTACACCGTACGGCACTTCCATTTCTTTCTTCTTTCCCAGACATCTAACAGAGTAGATTGGGTGTTTTGCTGTTGCAACAAGGATCATAACAGATAAGCATCAATTATTTTTTTTTTGGGTCGCACACATTTACCTTCAGTCTGGTGTGACATATTTCACTCATCATCTTAGAAATACTACACTATCTTAGGTTTCATTTCTTTTTGTCTTTTTGGGCATACATGACCGGATACCACTAACACGGTTTCCCTGAGGAATCAAGGAATTACTTGCTGATGTGCCTTATTGACATATACATCTGGAACGCGTTAATTGACACCATTTAGTTTTGGGCCTTCTTCCCTAAACTACACTATTAGGCCCCATTTATCCTCTTCTTTCATTTCTCCAGATTATCTTTTGTCTTGTGGACTAGTTACGAAGTGGCAAAGTGACTGACTTACCACGCAAGGCGGAACTAGTGAGTTGTGGGCTCCGGTGCAGGGAGGCGGGAACCGGGGCCCCTGACCCTCTGCATCTGCCATGCATCGGGCCCCATTATCTCCATGGGCCCCCGGAGCACCCCATCGGCTGCACCAATGAAAGTTCCGCCACTGCTTACCATGTATGTTTAACAGAGAGTCTTCTCTCACCGGTAGCAGGCTCCAGGGGGTGGCTACAATGAGGCCTGGTACACAGGCAAATCTTAGCACCTATTCAGATCACCATTTATCTGCGTAAGGTTGGGCAAGTCAGACTAGGGGAGGAATACATGGGTTTGACACCTGTCAATCTGGCTACAGCTAGGGAGGAGCATAACGTTTAAAGAGCCTGTCTTTCCTGTGGGTGGGGCAAATGATGTAGTACAAGAGAGTTGCACTGTGTTAGATTAGTTAGACTTTGTTTCAATATTATGGCCTTCCTGACAAATAAACACAGAAGGCTATATACTAGAAATATTTTATAAAGGTCATCTTGGCATTGTCAGTGTCACAATATATATTTATAATATGAGAGTGCCATCTACATAGCCATAACTATGCTCAATGTTACTCATTCATAAAAATGCGTATTTCCAAAAGACGTTGTAATTTGCCTAAAAACAACAGGCATTTTCTTGCATACAGATTTGCACCAAAGAAAAAATAATTGATGTTTCATCTTCCTTGTTCATTATCTCCAAACAGACAAATTTATTTTCACATGTGCTTGGCGTGCATTCATCTTGGGCTGTAGATTTTCTGGCACGGAAAACAATTTAAAAGATAAACTTGTAGTGCCTGGCTGACTATTGAATCTTTATATCGTTTATTCAGGATTAAGTTATCTCATAGGCCTAGAAATACCAGAGATTATCCATTTAACTGTCACATTTTGCATTTGTGGCGCAGTATAAAATTATGTTTAACCTGTAATCCGATTGACAGCATTATCTGCACTAATGTACAAATGTGAGTAGTGAGCACAATACTATAAACACACACAGATTCAGGCTGTGTGCACAAGTGAGATATTACTGCTTGTCTAACTTCTCCACATTGTAATATAAACTTGGACAGATCCCAGAAGGGTAAAATGGCGCCTACATTTTTACTGCTGACATCTAACTTCCAGGAATACTGTTTTTTTTTAATTAATTTCATAACACTTTGATGTATCCAACCCACTTTCTGCAAACGTTTGTTCACTCATGTTTTAATATATTTAGACTCTTACAAATATACAATTACCAATAACATAGCTGCACCAAAGCAGGGTGGTATTTAACTTCAGCTGCCTAATTTATTCACTAAAATGTAAAGCAACCATGGATTTCTTTACCTTTCAATGTTTAAGTGTCCAGAGGGACACTTGAGATTTCTATATACTTGTGCACTTACAATTGGGAACCTTGGCATTTCTTTGTGCGCAGATTACCACAACAAATCACTACATGCCAAAATTCGCAAAGATACACAATGTGGATTTATTACATTTAATTTAGGATCTGATCAAGCATTACATGGAGCTATTTGACGATTGGGTTCCAGGTATAGCTGTACATCAAGTCCAAAAGAGGTGCCATGTGAAAGGAAAGAGGGACAGAGGGGTTTGTAAACAGATGTTGGAAAGTTGATGCATATATTAACCATGTATTGTATAAGTTTATGAATTTTGTATTGCACATTTGCACCCAAGCTAAATTATCAGACAGTATTTTCCTATGATGGCCCTAAAGAAGTAAAAAATGTACTTATCAGTAGCTACTGTCCATCTGTCTAGTCTTCATTTCTTCCTTGGTTTATAGCACTACACATATATCCCTTAAAGGGCTTCACCACAACTCATTGTTGTTGTTCAAAATGGCCGCTCACTCATAATAATGCCTATCTGTCTTTCCTTGTGCTTCAAAGATTGCCTTGATATCACTACCCAAAGGCATGTAATTCTCTTTAATAGACATTCGCTTTGTGCCTATAAACATTCAAAGCATGGAACAAAAGGAAGGAAAGAATGAAAGACATAGTGATTTAGGTCCAGAGATATTTTATGTCAGTATCCTGTTGGGAACTACTGAGATCTCGTATAGACACATAGTTAACAACATCACAGGAGGACTCACTTGGTGAATCACTGTGGCACAGTCGTTAGCATTGCTACCTCGCGGTGCTGGGGTCGTGAGTTCATTTCCTACCAGAGCTCTATCTGTGTGGAGTTTGTAGTGCTCCCCGTGGTTGTGTGGGTTTCCTCCTGGTTCCATGGATTCTTTCCACACTCTGAAAGCATACTGATAACTTAATTGTCTGCTGACTGGATGGTCTGTGTTAGGAAATTTAGACTGTAAGCTCCAATGATAGTGTAATAATAACGCCCTGCTTTTGTTGCCTTGTTTTTCCCCATAACCAAATTGCTATAATTTGAACAATTGCCTTCTAGAAAGTGTAATCAGCCTTAGCTACAACAGGCTGTAAAGACAAATTTTGCAGCAGGTCATCTCTTGTATACAGTTTTTGGGATTTCTTAGGAGTTCCAGAAAGTTCATAAAGCCAGAATCCACAGTAATATTATATTGCATAATAAAATAAGTCAATACATGTACATTGTTGTACATTAATTCTTATACATTTTTTGTCATTTTACACCAACCTCATGTTATTTCAGTTTTACACTTGGCCCCCATTGTTCTTTGTGTTTTTGCAGTCTAATTTTAAATTTCTGTGTGTGTGTGTGTGTGTGTGTGTGTGTGCCTCAGAGCACTTATGTTATGAAAAGATCGTATGGATGTTTTGTTGATTGTTCTGCTTAGTATGGATTCTTGTGTACATATTGCATAGGCAAACCGAGGAGGGGTTTCCTAGTGCCTGTAAACCCCCTCCAAGACTGGGGCACTGTATAATTGAGGTGGCTGGACCCTGCCCCCGCTTCACATGGCTCTGCTTGAAAAGGGAGAGCTGCGTGCACCTAACCATAGTGCACGCAGTATTGCCCATGTATATTATGGGGATAGGAAAAGTTGGAGAGCAGCCAAGCACTGTCTAAAATTATAGCTACGCCCCCATGCATGCTGGTCATGCCCACTGGCGGCATGGTGTGGAAACCCCCCTCTACAAATCCTGCGTTTGCCCCTGTATTACTAATCGCTATTTGGTGGGTTTATTCAAGCTTAGTAGAACACAGATGATTCATTAATTGCGCTGTGATGATTGGCCACAGGTCTTTTAAATAAGGGAGGGTAACACAGTCCCAAGAGCCTTGAAAAAGATTACTTTGTAGTTGAAACACGTTGGCAGTTGGGACCACACACCCGAATCACGGAGGCGATCCTATTCCCCACTCGCTGTGCAGGCGGAGAAAGCCGGCTCTCCGTAGATATGTTTTACATGCGCTGTTCCATCTGAGTCAGGGTAAGGGGCCGTCTATTGCACAGGGAGTGCAGGAAGTTTTTATTTGTTTGTTTTATTGTATCATTTTTATGTTAGTTGTAAAAAGGTGACACAATATCAGTACCTTTTATTCCACATGTGCCCAAGTGGAGATCGTTCTATTGCAAACGTTTGAGTGGATATAAGAAGTGAATAATAAGGGAACACCACATGACTTGGCGTGTCGTTTTCCAATTCTAAAGTTCACTGGGTCCATCACACGCAAGCTGTGCCAATTAGAAGAAATTAACTACAAAAGAATTTATTCCTTACAATACGTGCATCCACCTTCTTGGAAGTGCATACCCCTGAGGGGGGTTGTCTTATTTGGGTGGTGGACTACACACCGGTTGTTCTTTTGGGTGCTGCATGCTCAATAGACACTTGTATCTTTTATATATGTTATATGTTGCAGCAGTCTGCACTGTAATTTTGTTCATTGTCTTTTCATGAATTAGGGATTCATCTTGAATATTGTTTCGGGGAGAGAAGATTATTGATAATCCCCGAATACGTATATCGGACATTCTGTGTGTCTTGTGGTACGGAGAATTTGATTAAGAAGATATACCAATTTGACTTCATTCATCACGTACTCTTACATTAAAAAATCCAACATAGGGACTCATATATTGAGAAATTTAATCCCTGCTATAAAAACTGTTGTGGAGCGTCATTCCTATATATTTATTGCTTTTTCATAGCGGGTTTTCTTGCTCTGGTGGATTGGAGCAATTTATATAGGTGACTGCTAGACACATATCCATTGTTTTTGCGCTTTATATCACTGTGTTTTCATCTTTTATTTTGTTTTCAATGGCCAACGTCACACACACTGTTTTGTACCTTAAAATTGTTGATCTTTTTAGCACAAACTACACTTTGACCTTTTGTTTTGGTTGACACGTGTTTTCAATTTATTATTATATTTTCTATTCTACTTGTCTTTTGGTTTTGTGTGGGTCACTGTTTAATTTCCTTCGTACAACATGAGATTTCTGGATATAAACTGAATCCGTTGACAAAGATTTGTTCGATCATATATGATAAATGCATTTCCAGGTGTTAAATCCTATTTTCACAGTTCACTTTATCTCCATACAATGCATATTTTTGCAGAGCATCAAATGTGTGGATAAAGATGACATGTAGTATTTGCACAGAATTCCTTAAGATGTCTTTATATGAAAGATGGAATGAATGTGATGTGGAATGTTGGGTGATATATTTGTTGCCTGTAACTTGGCATGTGTTGGCCTATTACAGATATTTGTTTATATGTATACTAATTAGAAGTTTAGTATTCCCAGTGTGGTCGCAGGAGAATTGCTTGTTCCTGTCGCTCACTAATTTGCCACATGATCTCACTGTGAGCGCTTGTTGTTGTAATGATATTAGCACATCTTTGTCGCAGGTTACATTCGCTTAAACGGATCTTTTCTTTTTTTTCCTGCCACAGTTACCAATTACAACAATGTGTTAGACGCAAATTCTGATTCAGACGATGAAGACAAACTGCACATAGTGGAAGAGGAAAGTGTTACGGATGCGGCAGATGGTGAAGGCAGTGTGCCAGAAGACGACTTGCCAAACGACCAAACAGTATTAGCCGAAAACTGCGAAAGTGTCAAACAAAGTTGCTGGGATGATGAAGGTAAGCTGCTTAGTTCTTAAAGGGAAAACCTATATTATATATACATACGTGGACTTATGTCTGATTATTTTTCTAGAAATACGTATTTTCTTAAAATGATTAAAAGGCGTTATTCCCTCTGAGAGACCTTATTTATCTTGATACATGTATTGGTTAGTATAAGTGGGTACTTTTATGCTGATTGCTCAGGTGAGGTATAGGGAGTTCTCTTCCATTACTTTCAATAGAACAGTGCCACCTAGTGATGAAAAATTGCACAAAGGCAAAGCAATCTACGTGGGGAGTTTACAAAGTAGCGCTTTACTGTGTAGTTTGCAAACCGCCACATGTCAGATGCAGTTTTCAGATAATTTCAATAATATGTAGGACATGTTTATTTCATCTATACGGAGGACATATTTATTTCACCCTTACTGGGGCAACATTGATTTCAACAATACAGGGGACATGTTTATTTGTTATACGGGACATTTATAGTAGACACTGCTCTGGCACTACATGTGTGTCTGTATTAGTACCTATGAACATGCTGAACTACAAGTACCAGCATGCAATAACATTCATGGGCTGTCAGTTCATACTTGTAGTGCCATGAGAGGTTGTACTATATTTTGGCAGTCCCAATTTTCTGCATTTGAAATGAACAAGCCGTGCCGTGCATGGCCGAAGTTGGCCAGATTTTCCAGACAAGAATGTTGCTAATAGTTGTTTAATTTGACTGAAAATAAATACTTTGGACTTGCATATGTCAGTAGCTTTATTCATACCTGGAATACACTAGCCACTGCCAGAAATTCAGATTAAACCCAAAGGAATATTGTAGCAGGCAGCATTGGGGTGAATCATCTACCACAGGAAACAGTCAAGGGAGGTTTGACAATGCAACCAATCAGACTGTAACCTTCACTTCCCTACTACAGTATAGGAAATGAAAGTAGATGTGTGATTGGTTGATATGGGTCACTGCATCTCAGCTTCTGTTACTTGTGAAACTGTTCTTCCCAATGTTCACCCAAGGACATGGACAATAAGAATAATTTGACAGCTCTTCTTTAAATGACCTCGAACCTTAAATCATATCACAGAGCATGTCATGAACCATGAAGTGTTAAAATTCTGTGTTTTTGGTAGGATGGTCATTTTTCAGATGATAAATTTGCTTATACTATTAAAATTGGTAATACTACTATGTGTCATTATGCACAGGTGAATAGCGCTATTCACATGTTTTGCACGTGTTTATTATTTGTAATGTAATTAGTGGCGCTATATAAATAAATAAATGATGATGATGATAATGTTTCCACTTGCTTCAAAATGCAGTGCCTACGATATAACTGTCCTCAAAATGCTAAATACAAAATATTAGGTTTTTGACATAAATATTGTTCTTTGTATTGTTCTTTGTAGAGGAAAAGACATCCATCTAGAAATGTTCGTCTGTGTGAAAATTATACACTGGGATTTTTTTATTAACGTCAATACGCAATAGCAAACATATAACGTGTCCACCTGTTGGAGGGAGCCACAATGCTCAGCTATCAGATCATCTCGCCCTGCTCCCACGCCCTGCTGGTTGAAGCAGGTGTGTGAGTCAGTTAGCCCATTTGACATATGCAGATTAGACCACAAGAATTCCTCACAAAACTGTTCTCATGAAAATATTCTGTATTTTGCCAAATGAGGCGATGTCTGGTCCTAATGCCTTATGTTTGCTTGAAATGTATAGACATCTATCATCAGCATTTATAGCATAGTTCAGGGACATTGGGTCTGATTCATTAAGGATCTTAACTTGAGAAACTTCTTATTTCAGTCTCCTGAAAAAACAGTCAGTATTTAACTTATGTGCAAAACAGAAATTTAATTTGCACCCCTTGCATTGTAACATGGTTTTGGCCAGGAGACTGAAATAAGAAGTTTCTCAAGTTAAGATCCTTAATGAATCAGGCCCATTGTTAGGCTGTCATAGGTACCTGACCTCAACTCACCTCATTTTTAGTTGCTTCAAACATACACTGGATAGTAAGAAGTCACACTCATAGTAAAGGACATTTCAAATAGTTATATTTATCTTGTTGGTGAAGTCACCTTACAGCTTGAGAATATTAAAAAATAATATTCGTAATAAAAAAATCTATTTCAAAATGATTTAGGGCACCATGCTTAAGACTAAGGGTTCTGGTTCCCTGGTACAAAACCATAGCCATGTCCCTGCTATAGTTGCTACTTTGATATGTTTTTTTTTTTTTTTTAACTAACATCTCCCCTCCTCTAACTAACAGAACGTTGTAGTTCCCAGCACTGTAACCGCTCCTTCTTTTCTCCCACTGGCAACCATCAGAGGGCGCTGTGCAAACAGTGCTGTGTTGAAAAGTTGCGGTACTCGCTGGGGTGAGTTATTCCGAACTGTGGGGGGTTCCTGACATGAGTTCTCAGCAGTTCTACTAGTTCAGAGGAAGGGGGATGTGTGTGCAGTTAGGTTTTCAGTAGTCATTTCAACCGTTGTTAATTTATGACAGTGCTGTCAAATTTACATTTTTCCTTTTTCTTAATGTGTATTTTCTTTTACACCAGTCACTCTACTGTTTTATAGGAAAGTAATGGCAGTTTACCTGACTGTTACTGTTGATGAGCAGATAGGGTAATCCAACGTCAAGGGACATCCTGTAACATTCAGAAATGTGCATATAAAGGTTCCCATAGCATAACTGGAAATAATATATTTGTGGGGCCATTTAATAAGACTCATTAGTACACAAAAGGTATGAGTGGCAGAATTCCGTTGCTGTACCTGCCATTGTAAGTGTGCGACTGGTAAAGCAATTGATCTATAGAGCAAAGGTCATCATCATCAGCTATTTATATAACGCTAAAAATTCTGCAGCGCTGTACAGAGAACTTACATCAGTCCCTGCCCCATTGGAGCTTACATTGGAGTCTAAATTCCCTAACATACACACACAGACGGAGAGAGACTAAGGTCAATTTGATAGCAGCCAATTAACCTATCAAAAATGGCAGCATTTGCAAGCGTGCACACAACCATATGCACACACACACACACACACATATATGTAAATGCATTTATACACATACAAGGGTTGTTTAGATGGGGTCATTAAACTACCACTGCAAAGAATAACAAAAGGAAACTGGTTGATGTTTCCTGCTAATATTTACATGATTTAAGGTGAGATGGATTGGGCAAACCTGGACACCTTCCTATTCCTTGCAGGGTTTGACCTACCCTGTTCCAGGGGTACACTCAGTAGTAGTAACATTCTATAACTGGCTTCTGTTGCCATATCTTACATTTCCAGTTCTCTGTAGACACTTTGCTTTGGTTTTTCCACTTATGTCCCAACAAATTAAACTGCTGTGAATTAAATCATTTATGTTAAAAAAACTTTTTTGTCATCAGTTGCTCAATTCAGCCCAGGTTAATTTGATTAGAAAATTAGGAAATGGAAAAATGGACCCACAAGGTTGATTCGTTGGTTAAATGCGTGGGAATTGGGCTTTGACTTTAGGTTCTATAAGTCTTCCTGCAGTGTGAGATGTATATACAGCGACATAACTATTATCCTAGACTGGAATCTAAGTTAATGTCGCCTTTACATCAGTCCCTGCCATCGCTAACAACACTCACCTCCACTAGACGAAACTTCCACATTGCCTACCTTTATTTTTATATTTTTCGATACTTTTATCCCTCCCCCTTGTCCTGTCTCTCACCCATTATTGCCCCCTCTGGTCCTTCTGTGTTTGCCCCTCTCTTTTCTGGGCCTTGTCCCATCTAAGACTTTGGGCAACCTTTAGCAATCCAGTTGTAATGTAACAACATGTGCTGCCAGCTAAAGGCTGGTACTTGTAGTTCTGTAAGAGCTGGGCTTCCATATTATACTTACCTCTCCATCTTCTACTTGCCTTGCAGGAAGGGCATCTTGAATATACAGTGTCATCTTTCTCATGCAGGAGCACTAAGCAATCACATTGTTTGCACTGTACTCCCTCTAGAAGTAGGAAGCTGGGGACCTCACAGCCGATTTATTAGATGTAGGAGGCTTTGAAAGATGGCCAAATGGTACCCCAGCCGCCTCATAGTACAGGGAGCGCTGTGACATGGCACATAGCACAGTACTCCTCAATTATAAAGGCAGCGCTGGTGCTTTAAAAATGTGGCTCCAGACAGTCGAGAGGCAACTGTGATTGTCATTGGTACTTCCTTGTGATCAATTATCTGAGTGTATTTAATTCACATAACACATATCTGTATGTATAGGTGCATTAACCATATTTACATATGTATGTATAGGTGCATTAACCATATTTACATCTGTATGTATAGATACATTAAACATATTTACATCTGTATGTATAGATACATTAAACATATTTACATCTGTATGTATAGATGTATTAAGCATATATCCATCTGTATGTATAGATGCATTAAACATATTTACATCTGTATGTATAGATGCATTAACCATATTTACATCTGTATGTATAGATGCATTAAACATAATACATCTGTATGTATAGATGCATTAAACATATTTACATCTCAATGTATAGATACATTAAATATATTTACATCTGTATGTATAGATGCATTAAACATATTTACATCTCTATGTATAGATGTATTAAACATATTTACATCTGTATGTATAGATGCATTAAACATATTTACATCTCTATGTATAGATGCATTAAACATATTTAGATCTGTATGTATAGATGCATTAAACATATTTACATCTGTATGTATAGATGTATTAAACATTACATCTGTATGTATAGATGCATTAAACATATTTACATCTCTATGTATAGATGCATTAAACATATTTACATCTTTATGTATAGTTGCATTAAACATATTACATCTGTATGTATAGATGCATTAAACATATTTACATCTGTATGTATAGATGCATTAAACATATTTACATCTGTATGTATAGATGCATTAAACATATTTACATCTGTATGTATAGATGTATTAAACATTACATCTGTATGTATAGATGCATTAAACATATTTACATCTCTATGTATAGATGCATTAAACATATTTACATCTTTATGTATAGTTGCATTAAACATATTTACATCTGTATGTATAGATGCATTAAACATATTTACATCTGTATATATAGATGCATTAAACATATTTACATCTCTATGTATAGATGCATTAAACATATTACATCTGTATGTATAGATGCATTAAACATATTTACATCTCTTGGTATAGATGCATTAAACATATTTACATCTATGTATAGATGCATTAAACATATTTACATCTCTATGTATAGATGTATTAAGCATATATCCATCTGTATGTATAGATGCATTAAACATATATCCATCTGTATGTATAGATGTATTAAGCATATATCCATCTGTATGTATAGATGCATTAAACATATTTACATCTGTATTTATAGATGCATTAAACATATTTACATATCTATGTATAGATGCATTAAACATATTTACATTTGAATGTATAGATGTATTAAACATTTTTACATCTGTATGTATAGATGCATTAAACATTTTTACATCTGTATGTATAGATGCATTAAACATATTAACATCTGTATGTATAGATGCATTAAACATATTTACATCTGTATGTATAGATGTATTAAACATATTTACATCTGTATGTATAGATGTATTAAACCTATTTACATCTGTATGTATAGATACATTAAATATATTTACATCTGTATGTATAGATGCATTAAACATATTTAAATACATATATAATATGTGAATATTTTATAATTAAAAGTAACAGCGGCACCTGGAGAAATTGCTTGAATCTGTAAAGACAACTAAACTACTTATCTTGGGTAATTCCCCTTTACGTCTTAGAAAAACAGGATGCCTGGTAGTAAACTGATCACAGTAAAGAGCACGTGGAGGCTGTTTTAAGCGAACATATTTGCATGGCAGTGCAGACAGGCACTTTCCCATGGCTGATGCTTGATACTACAAAGGTCACTTGGAAAATGTAATTACATTTAAATGATTTTAACAAATGTGTAAAGAGTTTATTTTTAGCTGCTGCTAAATTTGTTCCTTTATTTAGGGAACAATTTTTGCATGCGTGGATGCATATCTGTGAATAGAAGCAGTGTGGGAATTATTTAGCTGCAGAAATGTACTCCCACGATGTCAGCTAGTCAGCAGTTGCCCGGGAGGGGAGGTGTAATTTAGTAATAACGCTGGCCACACATGCTGCAATCTTGACAGACAATTTGGTTGTTTTAAATAATGATTGCCTAGCCCACTCAAGATGTGGTTGGATCAGATGTGATTTCTTTCACGGTGGATGGAAGATCCTTTCATCCGATAACCACACTGGCCTGTGTTGGTGTGTGAGCTGGTATTTATCATGTGACATTTATCATGTCACATGGCCTACCTGCAGAACAATCAGGGCTTAAATCCGATGGCGTTCCTTTCAGGCGGTGGTCTTGTAGAAAATAAATTTACAATATCCCAAACCTCATGGGTCTTTTACAATGGGTCCTCTTTACTTTTAATTAAAGACTGGTCCTCTAAGCAGAATGAGGCAGACCTGTTGTTGACTGTTCCAATAGTCATATGAATGCAGGCTACCAATTCTCTAGGAACTGTTGACATCATCATCATCATCATTTACTAATTCCACAGCGCTGAACAGAGAACTCACTCACATCAGTCCCTGCCTCATTGGGGTTTACAGTCTAAATACCCTAACATACACACACACAGACAGACACACAGACTAGGGTCAATTTTGTTAGCAACCAATTAACCTACCAGTATGTTTTTGGAGTGTGGGAGGAAACCGGAGCACCCGGAAGAAAACCAACACAAACACGGGGAGAACATACAAACCCCTCGCAGATAAGGCCATGGTCGGGAATTGAACTCATGACCCCAGTGCTGTAAGGCAGTAGTGCTAACCACTTAGCCAGTTGACATCTGTGTTGTACCTGGTTTCTTGTGAATGTTAGTTCAGCCCACAAATTTAATACCCTCGTATTTGATTGGTTCACCTTCATAATTAGCAGCTTGTTAATTTATTAACCTTTCCTAGAATCCACAGAGCAATGACAGTTCTAACAATCCATAGAGATATTTTTATGCTTAGAAATCAGAAACATACCAAAAATTGGATGGGTTTTTTTTGACCCCCTTACTGTGTGATCATCTGCGGCTCTTCCTTGAAATAATTTCTTACAGGAACTCCTTTCCAAATATATACTTGATGACTTTTACACTCCTGATGTAAAGATGACGTCAATAAATTTGCCTGTACTTGTTTTACAGATGGTACAGATGGAAATGAAATCCTGGGGCCTGAAGCTGAAGTGGACGATATTGGATGCGCAGGTACTTTCTTTTTTATTTATTTCTGTTGACTTAACAACATGTTTGCATGGGCTGTGTTTTATAGGAATTGGTGCTGAGGCTTTATTCTGTAAGAAACACAGATGCTTATAGCTTATGAACTTATACATGTAAATTAGATGCAGTTAAGGGGCTATGCATCCATATTCAGTATTCCTTTAATCCATTAAGTCCAACAACTGAAGTGTAAAAAACAATTCACAATACGGACCTATAGATTTAAACAAAGTGCTGTTCCAACAGATGAATGATTACTAATATTGACAAACACAAACAAAATATAACCAGAAATGAGTGAGCTCAGATCTACTTAACTTATCTACAATAGGTCACATCAACACCCAACAAACATGAAAAAATGTCTAAGCACAAATTTTATTTTTGTTATAAAACTTTAAAAACTAGTATTCACATAATAGCTCATAAAAATGGATCATGAATCTCAAGTACCAGAAATATACAAACATACTGTATTTATTCATGAACTAGTAGATTATATAAATAGTTATCAGGCAATAATAGGTATATAAGGAACCACTATTGATACCACCTATCTAGTGGCCTTTGTAGCTGAAACAATAGTGAAAGAAGCACCAATATTTTTGTTCCCATCAACCTGGAAGAGGATTGTAGTAAAAGAGTGTGATTCAATCCTGAAAATGGAAGTATGAGGACAAAGGATCCCAGACTTTGTTGAAGGATTTGGTGATTTTATAAGTATTCCATTCTGGTAATGGATGAAGCTTGGGATGGCTTCCAGTCCGCACCAAGGATTTGTCTGAAAAATTGTTCTGTGATTGGTGGCTGTCAGGACACCAAGTGGAAAGAGGAAGTATCTGGGGGGAGAGGGGGATATTAAGGTAGAGGAGTATGTATGAGAGATGCAGCTAGTTTAGGCCACTATCTCCAGATGTGGATGAATGAGCCTTCTGTTGGGCAACCTGACCTGACGTGTCAGGGAAGATTTTGTTCAATATGGTAGGAGCCAAGTACCAACAATAAAGGGGTTTGTATGTATTCTCTTTTATCCTAACACAGATAGAGATGTTTGTCTCTTATTTCCTCCCAATCCTCACTGTCCAGGGTCTCCCCTAGAGCCCCCTCCCAGGCTCTGTGGGTTAGAGTTCCCCATACAGCAGAGATATCAGACCTTTAGTCAATGAGTGCTGGAGGGAGGGAGACAGTCTAGCACTCAAGTGAATCTTAACCGAGGAATGGAAGTTTCTTTGCTGTAGGAACTGAAAAAATATTTGTTTGGTATGTTAAATTTATTTTTGTTTTTCGTCAAATGAGGGGAAAGAGTAATCTTTCGTTATGTCATTCACATACCTAATACCACTTACTTTCCATGTCTCAAAGGAAGATGGGTTGCAGGGTTGTCAAAAAGTAGGACTATGAGTCAGGGAGGTGGTGCTAAATAAGTTGCTTGCTCTATCCCGCAACGTCCCCCAGTGTGTGGGAGAACTCTCATTTTAGTGTATAAATTACAGATTGTAGGTAGAGATGGAATTAATGTGTACAATAGAATTATTTCTCCTACCCATAGTAGATTTAATACAAGTAATAACCTTTACAATTACATTATTAATTATAATTATTTTTTACCTTATGAAACGAGTCACCGCTAATCACTTTACTGAATGGAAAAGGGTAAATTCACTGATAGTAACTGAATTGCTTTACCCAGCTACAGCTGCACAAACCATCCTGTGTATGAACAAGTACGGACCAGTGTTTGCTTTACAGCCAGCAGCTGGTTTGTGAGCAGGCATATGTGCCCGCTGTTCCCGTTTCACTTCCATTGTCACTTATAGACATGCCTATTTGTGCTGCCCTCATGCCATGTGTTCTAAATTCATTCACTAGGACAAATGTTTTAATGATCGATATTAATAAAATAGTCTAAAGAGTCTTATACTAAAATGCAAGTTGCCTTAAAAGGAATACTAGTAGAATTTATAACCGTACTTGTAAACCCTAGGTAGGGCAGACGGGATAGCGGATAAGGACTCCGTGTTATGCTACCCTTTGAAACTAATTGTTGCATGTTACAATTTTTACTGTAGCAGCAGTGTCACATGACACGTGGAGGTGGTACAGTAGGCTGCATTCCTCCATGACTCCCTGCGGCTCCAATCCTCAGGAATCCAGGAAGAAACTGCTGTTTCCTGTCCTTCTGCTTTCCTACCTTAGTAGGCAGATGGACATTGGTTCCTGAAATAGTTAACTGTTTCCATTGTGTTAGCGGTTTAAATAATAAGTAAAACTCCCAACCATGACCCATACACAAATAAAATGTGAGTGTTATGGCAAAGCCACAACTACCATAGTAGCTGGAGGTGCAGCTATTACAGCTCCCACAAGTGGGGACGTCTCCCTCTCTACAAAGCCCTATGTGTATTTTTCATCCTTGGGCTGTACATGGGGGCCCTTACAAAATGTGGCTATTGAGCCCACAAATGTCTAGTTTCACCTCTGTGATAAGTAATAGACCTATTTATGATTTCCAATCGTAGTTTCAGGGCCTTTTCATAATGTGACCACTGGGGGCAGTGTTCTTTTGGCATGAGCGCAATATTTTAGCCACAAACTCCACAACATTCTTGAATAATATCACATATTATACTCTTCCCTCTCAACAATCCCAGACTTCTCAAGATAATCCAGATTGATGTGGTTTAAAAAAAAAGAAAAAGCTCTCAATTGCCTAAAATATCCCAATGTTGTACTTTCAGTAGATATGTTCAGGTTGAATTTAAACTATAAAGTACTAAAGTACAAGTATTGGGGTTGAGAGCACCAAGTGTTCACAATTTAACCCTTCATATTTATTGTTTTGGGGTTAGCTAATTACAGGGCCGTAACTAGGGCTGTGCGACAGGGGCGACCGCCCAGGGCGCAAAGCTGAAGGGGGGCGCAATTTAGGAATATTTTAGGTTAAATTGGTTAAGATTGAGGGCTAGGGGGGCGGCATTTGTCTTTCTCGCCCAGGGCACTAGAATTCTAAGTTACAGCTCTGGCTAATTATATTTAAAGTTTGTTTTTGTTTGTCTTTTTCTGTTAAAAGCAATCTTTATATTCAGATTGCAAATACTTGCTCCTGCTCGCTATGTTTTGACTTCCATTAAAGTTCATTTGATCCCTGGAGGTAAATGTATCAAGCTGTGAGTTTCCGGCGGGTTTGAAAGGTGGAGATGTTGCCTATAGCAGCCAATCAGAATCTAGCTATCATTTATTACGTACATTCTACAAAATGACAGCTAGAATCTGATTGGTTTTCAAACCCGATAATAACTCGCAGCTTGATACATTTACCCCCTGACTTCTTTCCATGTACTTGACATTATGAGAAGAAAGGGCCATGACTAAAATGTGATGCCTTCAAGTATTGCTGTCCGGCCCGACCGTTCCAGCTTATTGGATTTATCAGCTATAATTTCTGTCATAAATTCAGTACTGTTCTTCATAGGGCTGGCAGAACTAGTATATTATATCTATATTATATGGACATGGAAGAAGTAGCAGAAAACAGCATGAACTGACACATCTGGGGTACTAGATAAAAGAATCAGATCAAATTAGATTTTAGTAAACATTAGGTAAAGGATATGCTGGGGCATAATTAATTAAGAGCTGGGCAGCCACACATTTCCCCAGGCTACCTTTAGTGAACCTGTCAACCCTACAGAAATCTAAACTAATGTATTTAAAACAAGAAATAATAATTTATCTCGTACTTGCCCACTTTTATCTCGTACTTGCCCACTTGTCACGTGATCCCTTTGGGGATCACGTGACAAGTGAATGAGGGGATGTAGTCCCATTCCCTGCAATTAAATGTTGAAATTCTTGGCGTTACATAGCAGGAAGCGGGCCTTGATGACACTATCATTAGGACCCGCCCCCACAACAACCTACTTTCCTGGAGTGCTCCCTGGAATTCGGGAGTCTCCTCCAAATTTCAGGGGAGTAGCCAAGAATGGGTTATCTTTATGACTATTTTTAAAAGGAAAAACACAGAAAGCTGTGATTACATTTCATTCATCTTCAACACAGCAATTCTGGGATCTCTAATTGAAATGTTTTCACAAATAATCTTTTGATTGAACAATTTTTACACACACAGAACGACCTAAATCTAACCAATTGGTGTATTGAGCAGGCACAAGGATGACATCGCTTGTTTGCCATCACACTGCAACACACTTGTTTTGATACTTCTGATCAATCTATCTCTATGAATGCCTTTCTATTGAGATCCTTCCTTCCTGTGCCATACGTACATAACGATATTTATAAGATATCATAAAATATCATTGCATTGTGAGAAAAACATTTTTGTGTGTGGGCACCTGTTAGAGTGGTAAGGACCATCTATCTATCTTTTACACTACTAGGCTGCTGCTGAATTTACCTTTCTTCTCCTTTATGTAATGCAGACACTGGAATTGAGCTGGGTACACCCGTATGCAATCTTCTGATGCAATTTCTGTAATGATTTTAACAACGACTGAAAGTCCCGATGAGTATGCCGATTCATGTGTACACTCCTACATGATTTACCGTCAGATCTGAGATCTGCATTGCTCACAACCATCTGCTGAATAGATCCGTACACACTCTACAGTTACACAGAGGAACCAATGGCAGAAGTGCTGGACAGACAGTTGTGAGTGCATACACACTTCCAAATTTGCCCAACATCGTTCCGTCTTTTCTCGTGATTTTGTGGAAGTTTATACAGTCAAATCAAATGACACAATGGGCTAGATTTACTATGCTGCGGGTTTGAAAAAGTGGGGATGTTGCCTATAGCAACCAATCAGATTCTATCTGTCATTTATTTAGTACCTTCTACAAAATGACAGCTAGAATCTGATTGGTTGCTATAGGCAACATCCCCGCTTTTTCAAACTCGCAGCTTAGTAAATCTAGCCCAATGTCTTTTGGTACGATGAAACAAAATCATGGGAGCGTACACACACTGGCAAAATCGGACCAAACAGTCGTTTATCGTGTGATCTGCACAATAAGCACATTAATTGTATAGGTTTGTTCCCGGCTTTAGACAAAACGTGGCAGCAGGAAAGGGAGGCACCAGGTTAAAAAAAGCAAATATACAAAAAGTGAGCGTTTCTGGAACAAACTACAAGAGCAGTTTACCATAGGTCATGCTTATATTTTATATACTATGGGGGTCACAAAATGTTGATTAATGGTGATAAGTACACTGTAAGTTATATAAATGTAAAAATGAATTTATGATAACATCTATTTATTTAAACACAGAAAACTGTGTTAATACCATGGTCTTTCCCCAATAGTCGCCATGTACTTAATGTTTTATTCAAATGCAGTGAATCTGTAATAATAATTTGTCTCCACTAAATCTAAATAATATATCAGGAATTCTGTGAATATTGGCATTTTTAATGAAAGACCTTTAACTTGTGAGTTATAGAAATCTACTACTGATAATCAGAAATATATATATATATATATACAAGTTTCAGGACCTTGTTGTATATAAGATAATGATATAAAGTTTGTGGAGAAGGTTTTTTGTTATGTCTAGCAAATCTGTCCTTTGAAGGACACAGGCAGTGGATCTCTTACAGGCTGAAATGTCTGATAAAAGAGAATGATAACCTGTACTCATCTGCACAGCAAATGTAAACACAATCTCAGACATCTCAAGGTCGGTGAAGGCATGGGAACGTTTACATATGTATTTGTAGCTCCTAATTCATACAATTTGCGTTTAAGCTTTTAAAGTTCTTTAACATCTAAGACCTGAACGGATGCAAACATTTTCTTTGACAGTATGATATCCCCTGTAGCAATTTTTCTGAATCAAAAAATTCAAATTGAGGCAAGTAATCTCCATTCTGTTTCTAGGGCAAGACGAAGAATGCGATTCAGATGTAGAAAACGAACAAAACCATGATCCAAATGTGGAAGAGTTCCTCCAGCAAGGGGATACCGCTGTCATTTACCCGGAAGCTCCCGAGGATGACCAGAGGCAAGGCACCCCAGAGGCTACTGGCCAAGATGAAAATGGTAATTATACGGCACGGATAATGTTCCATTGTTTCTGAGAAAGAACTTGAACGGTGCTTAAAAACAGCTTGAGGCATTTGGTCTCTTATCATAAACATCTGATACGTTCTTTTAGACTTTTAAATGCTCAGTTGGCAGCTGTGCTAGATAGTACTGTACACGGTATACTAAGCCTTCACAGCTGGCCCTGGCTTGGTTAGAATTTTGTGTAGTACACAAAGTGTGTTCACTTATAGGGGCACATTTAACAATATTCACATAAAGTGAAAAGTAGTTTTCAATCCTTATCGCAATGATAAGGATTGAACTACTTCTCACATTTATGTACAGCCCTGCACAGAAACAGCAGTTCCGAAAAACTGCTGTTTCAGTGATAAAAAAAATCATACTTACCCCCCTCTTCGGAAGCGCTGTCTTCGGGTCTTCTCTTCACTCTTCAATTGCGCATGTCCAGTTCCAAGAACTGGACATGCGCACACAGATCCCCTCTCTGTCAGAGAGAGAGCGCTGAGTGACAGGGAGGGATCATGTGATCCCTCCACACATGCGCTGTCCAGCTCTGCTCTCCGGAGCAGAGCTGACAGCATTAGATTTCCTCAATTCGGATGATGTACGCCTGTTTTTTCGGGACTTGCTAGATTGCGGCCAGGAGCAGTCACCATTCTGTTGAATGGTGACTGCTCCCAAAAACGAAGAGGAATGCAAAGCAGCAGATATCCATGATATCTGCTGCGATGCCCCCTTAATAAATTTGCGGAGGACACTGTGGGACCTTAATGACCCGTTAAAAGCACTATCGTGCTTTATTAAACATGCCCCATAGATAGGTGCAGTAAATGATAACATCCCTCATTGCTTACATCTATAGAGTGCATAGCGTTAGTCTGGAGAGAGGAACTTGTAAACCAAAACTAGTTATCCATGTATGCTTTTGTAACGTTTGCTGCTGCATGCATTATTGGTCAACCACTGAACGACATTTTGTAGAAAAGTTATTGTCAGTATCGGGAAAGCCAAGCATGTACTACTGTAAGAAGTGATTCTGTGATATCACACTTTCTAAATGAGATTGTAGGCTGCAGTCTCCTACATCTTACCTCCCACTAGGTGAAGCCCTTTCAAAGCTGCACACACCAGCGGCATATATGTGCGGCATTAAAGGAATGTTTTTTAAGGGGAGGGGCTAGTGGTGGACAAGTGCTTCCGAAGAGTGTACAATTCTAAAGCGCTACGGAATTTGCCAGCGCTATATAAATAACATACATCTTTCTGGCTCGTACCTTTCCCCTAAAACACCCCTCTGATGCCACGTATCTGACGCTGGTAGGCCTGGCATTGAAGGCACACCCGTTAATGGGGCATACCTCCACACTGTCCTGGAACAGGGACAAAAGTAATCATGAATCAGGACTTTTGGGAGCACTACAAACTCACATCATGCAGTCCATTAATATATTTTAAAGGTATTCAGGCTGCATAATACCCTTTAATTGCATGATCACTCAGCAAAAATGAAAGTAAATAAAAATAAATAACATGAATTATGATAGAATCTGGTAGCTTGAGTCTGCCACAAGACACAATTTCCAATACCAGCTGGAAGCAAAGAATACATTGTAATAAAAGTACAGTGAATTATGATCATTGTGTGAGGAGAAAGTGATTGCTTTATGGATGAGTTATAACACCCAACCTCTGTTTTCATCTCTCAGCCCACCAGCTATTCTACAGGTCAGGTTAATAATATAAAAAAATGAATTCTAAAGATGTGAGTTTTGGAGATTCTGCACACGGAATAATGTCTTAGTTTTTCGGCCTCTTGTATATTCAGTCTTATAACTAGTGGTTGGTATTTTAAAAAAATGCAGCACAATCAAAAAAGACCTCACTGCCTATTTATGTGAGAGACTATAGACAAACAACACGCATGATAGCCACAAACCCTGGCTGGGCCTTATACTGCGTTATACTCACTCCAAGGCCGCTTCCTTCCGTCAGTTCTTCTGCGTCACAAGTTTTTGTAAAGCAAAAGAAATGTTATACAGGGAAGAGACCATTATGAGTGACCATAGATCAGTAAGTGGCACTTGGATACAGCATGCACTGTTTTGCAATGCTCTCACACTTACGGAGGGAGTATAAAGAACTCCATTGTTTGTATTTTTTTTTACAAGTCAGTGTTGGGTGCAGTATCGTAAGTATACCTGGTCCTCTCTGGCGGCCCCCCGGACATCCTGCACGCTCCCACAGATAGTATTCCGTTTGTGGAGCAGACATCTATAAACTCTACTCCCTCCTGCCAGCCTGGTCTTTCTTTACTAGGTGAAGGTCTTGTTGCTACAATAAATTGTACTAATGGTAGAAATTGTATTTTGCAGTGATGAAGTTCGTCATCAATAATACATGTTTCATATATAACTGTTTGCCAGTAATCTGCAGCCCTAGTATTGCTGCCTGAGGATTATAGGAGTCTCAGTTGAACAACAGTGTAGTGCACAGTGCCCACTCATGTTGGTGTTTAATGGCATAATCTTATCTACAGGAACTCCAGATGCATTTTCCCAGCTCCTCACTTGCCCGTACTGTGATAGGGGATATAAGCGCTACACGTCATTGAAGGAACACATTAAGTATCGGCACGAGAAGAATGAAGACAACTTTAGTTGTTCTATGTGCAGCTATACTTTTGCGTATAGAACCCAACTTGACCGTCATATGACATCACACAAGTCAGGAAAAGATCAGGTAATGAAGATTTTTTTGGGCACAGAGCTAAATTTAAATATAATTTTTTGTCTTTGGACAGCTTATGAATACCTACATTAATTGTAGTGAATAAATGCTTAATTTAGTTAAAATCTTTATGAATTATTTTACCGTTCTATGCATGCTCTGACAAAATAATCAGAACATAGCTGCTCACGTTGTATCACTTGTGGTTTAGCTGCCTTGTGCTGGAGAATTGTTCATCTGTAGTGTATGGATTATTGCTAAAAAATATATATTTTAATTTGGAAGTGAAGAAGCGACCTGTGTTTGCTAGAGCTGGAGGTAATACGGATTGTCACTGGTGCTAATAATGTCAGGAATATTGTAATCTTCTCTGTGATGTGCTGAATGCATGCAATCCTTTCTTATATCATTCTTTACAGTGTATAAGTGTTATACCTACTGAGCAGCTTTTTGCTTTGTTGTGCCAACTATTTTCCAAGCCTCAATATTTGATGGTTATCTACATACTTTATAAAACTTTATGTAAATAGACCTATGCATGCATCATCAGCAATATCCCCTGAAGTTCTGTCTCTCCTGGTGTCGGGGGCACTCGCATCCCGATTTGACACACACATGTGCCTCTGCTGTCCTATACTATAGAGGTGATGTCCACTTTCAAGAAAAAAAGATGATTCCTGGAGACTTTATTTGCCTTAACACTATGGCCCTCAATCTACATGTCAGAGGTCTGCATAAGTAGCTTCCAGTAATCTCAGAACTCTGATTGAATACAAAGACATTCAATATTCTCTAACCTTGCTTTATGGGGAGCCTACAATCTCATCAACATTGATGAATACAAGTGGAAGACAACAAAATGGATGGCCACTATGAATGCCTCTTCATGCATTTCCGGCTAAGTAATGCCACTCAGCATTTCACTAGATTCTTCTATAATCATTGCTGCCATTATGGCCATCGCATAGAAAGGGGGACATTCTTGTGTTAGCCCTCCAGAAGCAGCCTCTGTCTGTTTCTTAAATAAGCTTTCTCTTTTACCTCTGGTGCTGACACATCCCGATGCTACCCTAACTTAAGATGAACTCTATCAGAGTAGAGGATGTTGTCTTTCACTGCAATTAACTAGGTTGACATCATCCTTGTTGTTTCAACTCTAAGGGCTAGATTTACTAAGCTGCGGGTTTGAAAAAGTGGAGATGTTGCCTATAGCAACCAATCAGATTCTAGCTATCATTTATTTAGTGCTTTCTACAAAATGATAGCTAGAATCTGATTGGTTGCCAAAGGCAACTTCCCCACTTTTTCAAACCCGCAGCTTAGTAAATCTAGCCCTAAGAAAGTTTCCTCTGCTGAGAAGAACTTCTCTATCGGTGACATATAACTTTTAGCTATTAAACTAGCCTTAGAGGAATGTATCGTCAGACTGCACAGAGATTACATCCTCCACAAACCAAATGGATTATTTTCTTTTCTTGGCTTGATTGCATTCTCACTTACCCAGTTACCAAAATGCTAGAGCCAATGCTCTTTTCCAATACTTTGATCCTCTGACTGTAAAGTTCTACAGGAGCCTCTCATTATAGAACCTTAATTGTGGCATCCACCACTGCTTCAAGAATTCTCCTGAATGGACATTGTTGCTAAGAATCTTTATCACCAACGTCTTACCTTGGCTCACAACAATAGGTTTCAGGCCATATGGACATTAAAAAAACACTGGAACTCCTCATTGAAACTTATTGTTGGGTCCCATTTAATGAATGATGTAACCAATTTCATCTCAGACTGTTCCATTTCTGCCCAAAATAAAATTTCTAAAGAAACACCTCATGGTCCTGTTCTTCCTCTTCCCGATAAAGAAAAATAGTGGACTGATATCTCGATGGACTTAATCACCAATCTTCCAACCTCTGCAAATTTCACAGTCATCTGAGTTATGGTGGATCGTTTTCATAAAAATGTCTCAAGGGATTACCAACTGCATCTCTGCTTGCCAAATTCTATATTAAATAAATCTTCGCTCTACATGGTCTACCATATTGTATCTGACCTGGAAGTGCAATTCACTTACAAAGTATGGAGGGCCTTCTGCAAGCAACTGAATAATACATTTGATTTTCCTTCTGTGTATTATCTCCAGTCTAATGGACAGACGGAGAGGGGCACTTGGGTCATCAAGCACTGCATTCCCATTGTTTATGGTACCCGTGCTAAGCCCGTACTGCCAGTCTTCATTGTCTCTGGTTCCTGCCATTGATACTACCATCTCTGATCTCCAGGACCATCACAATGTTCTTCTATCATAAAACTGATAAACCAATGACCTACGCTTCTTCTACATCCTGGAGATAAAATGTAAAATCATAGGACTCAAAGTACCTTCTCTTATACTTGTCTTTAGATTTATTGGACCATATAAGATTTTAGAATGTACAACTTTCTTCATCCTTGTTGAATTTACCCTCTAGTCTACATAGTCCATGCCCCTCTACTGAAGCCTATGATAATACATCATTTTCCTATGGGAAATCTTCCCCACACTTCTCATCGACTCTTTAACAAGAGTTTTAAGTGTAACAAATTTCATACAATTTCCAGAGGAATGTAAGTATTTATTTGGTTGACAGGAAGTGTTATGGTTTAGAAGAGAGACCCTGGATTAAGTTCGCTGATGTACCTGCTCTTCTTTTTGTCAAGGACAGCCATAAAAGATATTTATTGAAGCTGGGTAGATGAGTGTAAGCGATGGTGATAATATCACATAACATATTTCCCGAAAGCTCTGTGACTCTCTGCGTGCTATCCTGCATAGGTACGCACCCGTAACTCTGCATTCTATTAATCAATGTACTTGGCTTGCCTGGTTTATAAGTGCCAGAGTAACAATTTTTCATTACTACATGTACTTTAGTCGGTGTTGCTTGTCTGATGTCCTGTTACTCACTGGACTGTTTCCTGGCCATCCCTTTATGCCTGTGACCCTGGCTCATTTATGGACTCTGGCCCAGTGCTGCCCATGCTGGCATTCGGACGTGGTTTTGTTGAACCAAGGGGCAGAGACCTGTAGGGGTTTCTCTGCACAGTCTACAACCTACTTACAGGGGTCCCTGGTGAAGAGCAGATATCCAGTAGACTTCATGACTCAGGTAAGTCACTGGCATAGCAAGTCCACATCCATAGACTTTGACAGCAGCTGCAGCCAGTGACATCACCCTCAGTCTGTAACACATTGGTGCAGATTCAATTCCCTGCGTTTTTCTTTAGAACAACACAGGCCGTGCATTATTACCGTTACTGCGGTAACAGTGCGCATTATTACCGTTACTGCGGTAACAGTGCGCATTATTACCGTTACTGCGGTAACAGTGCGCATTATTACCGTTACTGCGGTAACAGTGCGCATTATTACCGTTACTGCGGTAACAGTGCGCATTATTACCGTTACTGCGGTAACAGTGCGCATTATTACCGTTACTGCTGTAACAGTGCGCATTATTACCGTTACTGCGGTAACAGTGCGCATTATTACCGTTACTGCGGTAACAGTGCGCATTATTACCGTCACTGTGGTAACAGTGCGCATTATTACCGTTACTGTGGTAACAGTGTGCATTATTACCGTAACTGCGGTTACTGTGCATTATTATCGTTACTGCGGTAATAGTACCCATTATTACCATTACTGCGGTAATTTTGCTCTGTGAGCCGTGAGCAAAAATCTGTGTCAAAATGACTGTAGTAACGGTAATAATGTGCGCCCCGCATTGTTCTAAAGAACAACGTGAGGAATTGAATCTGCTCCATTATTTGATATCGCTGTGGTGTAGTTGTGGGCATGTATCACATGCCTAGACACCACTGTAAGTACATAGTTAGTCACAGATTCATGCACAGTGATATCTGTTTGGGCTGAGCTTACATAATAAATGACTCCAGCTATATAACCATCTGATCTATAACTATACTTATTTAATTGTTAATGCCACAAGTGGTATGTAATGATCCTAGGAGGCATTTCATGTCACTTACTATGTAGAGAGCAGAACAGAGTGTGCATCTCCTGTACCCACTGCTGTGCCCATTGCCCCAGTTCTGCTCATGTGCGCACCTAGATTCCTGTCTGGAATGCAAATATGTGTATATAATTTTACAAAGAGCTGGGTAGCGAATTGGTCCAGAACACCTTCCCTTCTCAATTGAGCTTACAATGTAGACTTGACTGCATGGGACACAGGGAGACAACGTGGCTTGTCTAAGGCCATTAGTATCTGACACTGGGGTCTCCATCAAGTCTCTGAGTGTTGTTATTATATGATTAAGAATACCAAGTTGCCTTCTTTAATGGTTAATAGTATTAAGCTGTATACTATGTCTTTATAGTCTATATATAGTCATACATTAGCAGTTGTCTTCAGTGTTTTGTTTTTTTTCAAATTATACAAGGGATTGAACCATTGTCTTTAAGGTAAAGTTGTTTCATAATTAATTGCTGGTAAATAGTCCAACAGTGTTTTCTTATGTTCCTTCTTTCTATTTTGGCTATTCCCGTAGTATGAATAAAACTTGCCACTATTTTCAATTGATCATATAATGCTGCTTGTCCAGATCGGTGTATGTTGTAGTTTACAATTTGATAGACTGGTTCACGGACTTACTGTATATTGTATAGACAACATTCATGTCCGTGTTTTGTGCATGGCTACTACTAATACATGTTTTGTATCTCACAGAGGCACGTAACACAGTCTGGAGGGAACCGTAAATTCAAATGCACTGAATGTGGAAAAGCTTTCAAGTACAAACATCACCTAAAGGAACACTTACGAATCCACAGTGGTAGGTATTTTGATAAGCGGATAGGAGTCTTCTATTTGAAGATAATAACAATTAATGGAAGTTTAATAAGGCTGTGTGCAACATCTGGGACTAAAAAGGGCGTAAACGCTAAACAAAAGAGATAATAGCGTATTTCCACCCATATGCAGAGTCGTACACATCTTGAGATGCGTCCACCTCGCCGATAGCTTATGCGCTCGGTTTACAATAAGTCATCTGTAGAAAGTGCAAAAGATTTGCCTCTTAACAGGCTTATATATGTATGTTTCTACGGGTCTTCATGAGCCGCATTTGTGTACCCACGCCTTCACTGTACTCTGCCTTTGTTACATCCTATTTTGGACATAAAGGACCAGAGCTAGAGTTGTACGTAAAGATGTATCTTAGTGTAGAATTGACTTACTGTTCATTCACGCAACTTACATCCATATCTAGAACTGCACATATCTTGCACTTGTGGCCTTTGCACTTGGAGTCAGGGTCATTACCATACAAGTGTATGATTGTGTTGAGTAAGGGTGTGCATACACTAGTTTAGTTGCCCCTTTGAGATGCATCGTATTTAGAGTTACACAAATCTTGAATTACATTTGCTGTGAAACTTAAATTTTGCACCTACATAAACTGGATGCCAGTTTGGGAGTTGATGATGATGATGGTTGAAACCTTTGCTCTGGATGCATCTGAACTCTAGATTGAAGTCACATATGTCTTGAGACGCTTTCAACTCAAAACAGGTGTGGAATCCCAGGTGGGCAGACACATAAATTCTTGTACACAAATGGGACATGTCTAGTTTCAACTCTAAATCAGTCCCAATATGAGTATAAGTTTCTTGTGTCTACAACGTATGTACTGAAATAACGAGTCCCTTCTGGTGGTATCATACATTTCACTTTATTATACAATACAATGTATAATAGTTGAAGAGGGCAAGTATTCCTAGACACGAGTATCAGCTCATAATAATTTGTTTACGCCATAGATATTGTATAGAAACATTATGCACTTTATTTTATAGTGTAAAATATACCTCTGTATAGAGAACAGCTCTCTTCTCTCAGTAAACCACTTCATAACTTGGAAATGTTAATTCCATTTGTTTGATGAATATTATATATCCCATTACCCCCATGGCCCCTATTCTTAATGTATATTCTATATAATTGTAATCAGTCATTTATTGAAAACATCTTTGTTGTCATGGAAACATGGTCACTTTATCTTACACTTTACATGAAAGCTTTCTGCAATAGATAAGGCATGAATGTTAAAGAACCTTACAATCCCAAAGCTTTTTTATTGACTCCGTGCTTTCATCCATTATACTTTCCACCAGATATATATATATATATATATATACTGTATATATCGTGAATTTGGTGAAAGTTTTTATTAATAGTAGCAGACAACAATACAGAATGATATGAATAATGCATAATAATATGGAATGTAAGGTTGTAGATGAGAATTCTTAACAGTATTTGAGCAATATTTTTGACATACAAATTAACTTTTCTATTCAAGGAGAAAAGCCATATGAATGCCCAAACTGCAAGAAGAGATTTTCACATTCTGGTTCATACAGTTCTCACATAAGCAGTAAGAAATGTATTGGCGTAATTCCGGTTAACGGTCGAGCGCGTTCTGGTTTGAAGACCCCACAGTGTTCCTCTCCATCGCTTTCCGCATCCCCTGGAAGCCCAGCACGGCCACCGATTCGACAAAAGATTGAGAACAAGCCTTTACAGGAGCAACTTCCAGTTAACCAAATTAAGACTGAACCTGTGGATTATGAAATTAAGCCCATTGTGCTTGCGTCAGGAATCAATTGTTCCGCCCCTCTGCAAAATGGGATCTTTACTGGCGGTAGCTCTCTTCAGGCAACCAGTTCTCCTCAGGGTGTGGTACAAGCTGTTGTTCTACCAACTATGGGCCTGGTATCACCTATTAGTATTAACCTTAGTGACATTCAAAACGTTCTAAAGATGGCCGTGGACGGGAATGTAATCAGACAAGTGTTAGAAAATAACCATGCAAGTCTTGCATCCAAAGAACAAGGGACTCTCACCGCTGCAACACTTCAGCAAGCGGGTCATTCTGTGATTTCAGCTATTAGTCTTCCTTTGGTTGATCAAGATGGTACAACCAAAATAATCATAAATTACAGTTTAGAGCAGCCGAGTCAGTTTCAGGTTGTTCCGCAGAACTTAAAAAAAGAAGCCCCATCGGAAATTTGCAAGACTGAAAAATTACCAGAAGATCTGACTATCAAAACCGAGAAAGATACAAAGTTTACAGAGGAGAGCACTTGCACGGTTTGTGATGATCATCCAGCAGACACAAATGCACTTCAAGAACCTAAGCACTATGATCAGAAAAAGAACATTCTACTTCCTGAAAGTAGCAAGCCAGAAACTATTAAATCTGAATCATCTTCTGTAGATGCTACAGATGGAAGTCTCACTCCCGGTCAACCACCCTTAAAAAATCTCTTATCGCTCCTGAAAGCTTACTATGCGCTGAATGCGCAGCCAAGTGCCGAAGAACTCGCTAAAATCGCAGATTCAGTAAATCTACCACTCGATGTGGTAAAAAAATGGTTTGAAAAAATGCAAAGCGGACAAATTTCTGTTCAGTCTTCTAGGTCATCTTCTCCAAAGCCTGAACAAAATGGTATCTTGCCAGAAAATAATGCTGAATTGGGAGATGGTAGCACAGTTCAGGATGGCGCGACTGATTTGCAGAACCTCTCCAAAAATGAGCCCTCTCAACCTGCGGCTGCGGAAGTTTCAGGCAGCGGCGCAACTTCTCCCTCACCACTAAACCTCTCTTCTCTAAAAAACTCTGACGAGGTGCAAGGCAACAAAGAGCAGCAATCAGAACCTCTTGACTTATCCTTACCAAAGCAGCTTGGAAATGTGTTGGAGCGACCTTCAATAACTAGCGTTTACCAGAGCAGTGTTTATTCTGTTCAAGACGAACCCTTGAACTTGTCTTGTGTTAGAAAAGAGCCAATGCAAACGGACAGTGTCACAATATCGGAGCCAACTCTTATTTTAAACCCAAGTGCCAATCCCATAAACATTGCTATTCCTACACTCACTGCCCAGTTACCTACAATTGTTGCCATTACCGATCAGAACAGTGTACCCTGTCTAAGAGCACTAGCTGCCAACAAACGGACTATCTTGATTCCACAAGTGACATATACTTATGCCACCACTTCCACTCCTGCAGTTCCAGAACCACAACAAAAGAGCCTGCAAATTAACGGAAGTCAGGTAATGTGCCTAATGATTCTTTTTCTATTGTTTCCTAACAAAAGTAAGAATCTGCTTATGTGGATGTTAGAATGCACCTAAAAAATTCCATTGAGTAAGCGATTCTAGATGGTATAAACAGATTTAATGTGAACATACTTGTCATCTGCTGTGTGGATGCAGGTTTGTGTTGAAATACTTTTTAAATAAGAAATTCAGTGTAGACATTTTAACAGTATTGTATAGAATAAATTATTATTATTATTATTATTATTATTATTATTATTATTATTATTATCACAAATGTCTGCAGTGCAGTGGGGGGGAAATACAGCATAGTACAAAGACAGAGGCAATACCTTTGTTTCTGATCAGTTGTGTATCTCTCACTTTGGGCCTGATTCATTAAGACACGCAAAACAAACGTAAATTGCATTTTTTCTTAAACACACGTAAATCAGGCACACGCCCGTCCATATTCATCTAGGAGTGGATCTGAAGACCAGAATTTAAACAGTAATTCTGTGCGGACGTTCACTCAAAACCAGAATACCTGTTGTTGACTATGGGTCTAGGTACGCTGTGGTCTAACAGACAAGATACTGCAGAGTACATCCAATATATATATAGAATAAAAAGTCCCCAAAAAACGCACAGAAAAAAACCAAATTCACTTAATGTCACTAGTCAATAATATAGCCATTAAGGACAAACCGTTAAAAAATGTAAAAAGTCTTTTCTTTTTCATTGTTTATTTCATTTATTAGGATGTTATGAATGTCTACTGATTGCAAACACATGCTCTAGCAGCATACACAGCCGTCATCACTAGTAATCAGCACTTACACCAGACCTGTAGCTGGTGATACAACAGAAAGACACGTACCTTTGGGATGCCCAAAGCTTGAATCGGACGTTGCTGCGTGCGCTCGAGCTTACTGTACATTGACTACGTGCATATGCCAAATCCCTTCCCCGTTCTGCCCTTGAAATTGTAGGCTGTCATAAGGGTCTTTTGCACACAAAGACAAATTGGACATTTGCTGCGTTCACTGGTGTATAGTCCGGTTCTTGGCATGCCATAAACGATTTTGCGCAAAATACGGCACATATCAGCATTTATGTTCCTTAATGAATCAGGATCAGGAAGCAGAGATGATATAGTAGATGTAATATGAAATAACTGGGGTTTAAAGAAAATCTCCAATGAGTTAATATCAAAACAACTGTACTTCCCATGGACGTACCATATCTTAGAGTGTCCGATGGCTGTACCAGTACTTCTCCACACTCCTCTCTCCTGCTACCTCTTGGCCTGTTTAAAGCAGATCAGTGAGTGTCAACACCCCTCCCCGTGAATGTACCATTAGAACTAAAGGGGAGTTGATGGAGGAGAAGCTTTGACACCCACTCGGTCTGAGCAGTAAGAGGAGAGGAGGGTGCTGTGTTGGATTGTTACAGCCATCCAACACCCTGGAGGATCAAGCAAACACGAGTATCAGTGGTAAGTACTAGCTCATTTTTCATATTAACACATAGAATGGCTCCTAAAACTACATCCTTTAATACCACTGTCATATGCAGAAGTAATATAGTAACAAACAAAGACAAGTCCTTCAGTCTGATTACACATCTGCCAGGAGGAACTATTGTCAAAATGATGATATATTGTATATTTCAGTTTAAACATAGAGATATCTTATTGTTATTGTGTTGGCAAACAATTTTCCTCAAAAGTTTTACCTTTTGCTATTGTATAGCTGTGGAGCTACAGCTGTTATCATTATAACCTTTGTCCCTCAGTCTCAGTCGCTTGTTACTTTACTTTACTATAAACATTACAGATGGATTGGAGTTTGGTGCACAAGGAGTAAGTGGAGAATAAGAGCTTTCGTTGGACAGAGCTCTGATTTGTTTACTTGTTTGGGATATTCAAGTTAATTGGAATAAAATCATTCTTGCCATTCTACTCTGAGATAAACTCCATAGCTCTCATATAATGTTGTCTACTGCATACATCGTATGAGCCAGACTAATCTTGTAGCGACACCGTCTATCATTATCTTGACATTTTACTTTTGTAACCTTGACTACAGGAGACCCTGGGCCAGCGTCAACTTCAAACACAACCTCCACTCAATTTGCGTTTTTAAAATGAGCATGGACCTTGAGCGTAAGTGCGCCCTTATTCACATCCAAGTGGATCTCAAGATACATTTCCATTTAGATCTGGGTATAATACGCTCTGCCTACACAGCACTTGTCCTGTGTTAACAGACACGACAGACTGGAGGATGAGCTCATGCATATGTGCAATATCAAGTCCCATGAGAACTTGAACAAAAAAAAAATTATAAAAGAAACTACCAACAGATTATACTATAATCTTTAATATAAATGTGTTTTCAAAAAAAAAAAAATCTTTTCTTTGTAGATTAAATACATAAATCAGGATGATCTTTATGCGTACTGTACATTCAGTCCGTTTTTGTACAGTTTCACCTCCCTTACATACACATGTTCAGTGCTATCTAGTGACGCTCATGTGTGTAGTTTTTAATACAAAGACGCTGCCATGACCGTCCACTTACACCTGCCCTGTAGCTGGGGCAAATGAAAAGGCTAAAAGAGCACGTACTGAAGAGAAACCCAGATATTAAGTTGGGCGCATCTACATTGGCACATCCTCCACTCGCTCTACGCTCACCCTTACGGTACATTGGCTATGTACATCCGCCCTTCCCTCCCTCGTTTAAAAATTGGATGACTATTTTGGCCAAATCCTATGTAATATATCATCTCTACCTTCCCCTGGGATCCCCTGAAGGATTGAATCGGGCTGCAGCTTGCTTAAATTAGCGTTCTGTAAGCCACCCATTACTCTCCAATGTAAGAGATTCCACAGAGCTCCTGTTGAAGAGCTATGGACAGATTGAGCACTCCCGTGCTGAGAGCCTATTTGCTACCTGGGAGAACCCCTTGAAATATTACAAAAGTTGCTAATTATTTAGGTAGAATATCAGTAGCGCTAAAGTGTATTTCATTTTATGAGACACCTTGAGTGAATTAATTCATCGAGACTTGATATTGCAGTACTACTTAGCACCTATGTCAACTCTTTCCATCCCTCAGCACAAACCTACACTCACTGATAGAATTACTTTAACATGTGCATCTTAAATGAGGTTATGGCTCATGTTATAGCGGCAATCACTGCAATCAAGTGATTTCAGAGCTCTCAATAAGACTTCTGCACCTGTCAACAGGTAGTTTGGCTCATTCTTCCTAACCAAACTGCTCCCGCTGTCTTAGGGCTGATGGATGCCTTCTACAGACTGCATGTTTCAGTTCAATAGATAGATGTTCAATAGGATTCAGATCAGGGCTCATAGAAGTCCACTTCAGAATAGTCCATTGTTTTGTTCTTTCCATTCTTGGGTGCTTTTAGCTGTGTGTTATGGGTCATTACCATGTTCACCTGCGACAGAGCTTTCTGACACTGGGCAGTATGTGTCACTCCAGAATGCCTTGATGGTCTTGAAATTTCATTGTACCCTACACAGATTCAAGGCACCCTGTGCCAGACGCAGCAAAGCATCCCAAAACATGACCAAGGCTCCTCCATGTTTCACAGTAGATGTGGTGTTCTTTCCTTTGAAAGCTTCATTTTTACTTTTTGTGTCTGTGGACATAGAGCGGATGTGACTTGCCCAAAAGTTCCAGTTATGTCTCATCTGCCCAAAGGATGTTCTCCCAGATTGTTGTTTGACAAAATGCATTTTAATAAATTCCAGTCTGTCTTTTTAATGTTTTTCTGTCTAAAGTGGTGTCCTCCCGGGACGTCTTCCTTGAAGCCCACTGTCGCTCCAAACACGTCACGGTGGTGCGATCAGACACTGACATATCTTGACCTTGGAGTCCAGCTCATATCTCTTTGGAGGTTTTCCTTGGCTCCTTTTCTACCATTCTCATTATCCTTTTGTTTAATCTGTGGTCAGTTGTCCTCATACAGCCGCGTCTAGGGAGGTTGGCTACAGTCCCATGGACTTTAAACTTCTTAAGAATAGTTGAAACTAGTCACAGGAACATTAGGCTGCTTGGAGAGGTGGTCTTATAGTCTTTACCTTTAACATGCTTGACTATAATATTCTTTCTGATCTCCCCAAACAACTCTCCCCATTGCTTTCTCTGGTCCACGTTCAGTGTGGTGCATACGATTATACCAAACAGAAAGTGACTTTTATCCAAAAGATTGAAGACATGTGTGATGGTAATTAAAAAAAACAATTAGTTTGGAATATTACTATAATCCAATTATTTATAATCTTTTCTAAGGAGTACCAACAAATCTATGGAGCCCATTTTAGAATATCTTTGGAGAAGAAGCAATAATTCATCTATTTTCACTGTTTCTTTGCTTTATTCTATGACATTCCAAAGGCATGCAGGTATACATGAGACAATAGGCTTTAATGTCATCAATTGTAAGCAGGAATGAAGCATTGTTTCAATGAGCTGGAAGGGTGCCAACAAATGTGTCCACGGCTATATAGAGAGGATACTAATAATTTTGTAAAGTTCTATTTTTCTGTCTATACCAAAATAATAGACTTAGCTGACAGTGTAAAATAGATATAATGAATGTGACTTGGTTGTTAAAAAAAAAAGTAAAATATTTAGTTTCTCAGCAGCTATGAATATGGAGCATAAATCATTTTAAGTAAAGTGAATACAATGGAAACAAAGCATTTCTGCTGCCACTACATATTTTTGTATCTGTGCATTGGATGAATGTTGATAAAACTGCTGTCGCTGGCTAGCATTGTTCTTTAAGGAATAGCAGCGATAAAATTTGTTTTTGAAATATGTTGGACAAAATTAAATATGGTCCTTTCATTAGAAAATAATGCATCATTTTGATTATAGATGTTGTTTTGCTTCTCCTCTGTATGTTGTTTTGTGTTTGTGTTTTCAGCGGTGTGCAATGTATTTTTGTAACTCTTGTAGTTGCTGCTTCTAGAGAGGATTTGACCAGCTCTCCCCGTGTAGTAATGGAAATGGTAATGGAGACACACGCAGACTTTACACTACACTACTGCCTCTGTCCAGCCGGGGTCAGTGGTTAGTCACACAGCCGTAGCGGAAAACCGGGACTGTGTGACGCTTTGGAAATGGGGTGAGCTAGAGAACAAATGAGAAGCCACAATCATGCACATTGTGGCTAATGGTTGATCCACTGCTCACCTGCAGCCAAGTGGTGAATGAAAATTATCATCACTTTAAGCAGCAGTGCAGCTTTAAAATAAAGGACGTATTTTAAAAATTAGGTGCATTCTTTTAACTGATGTACCTCACAGCAGTAGTACTAGCTTTTTTTTAATCAGACAGTGGAGATAGCTCTATAACAGTTGTATTTTTCAAGTCAATGATTAAATCATAGCTGCCACTTTTTGGGCCTCTCCTTCGTTTGGTCCAAGGGGCAAATTGTGTCCTTGGGCCTGATTCATTAAGGATCTTAAATGAAGAACTATCTTATTTCAGTCTCCTGGACAAAACCATGTTACAACACAAGGGGTGCAAACTAGTTTTCTGTTTTGCACATAAGCTAAATACTGACTGTTTTTTCATGTAGCACACAAATATCAACTTTAGATTTCAGTGTACAAATAAGCTATCAAGTATTTGTGTGCTACATGAAAAAACAGTCAGTATTTAACTTATGTGCAAAACAGAAAACTAGTTTGCACCCCTTGTGTTGTAACATGGTTTTGTCCAGGGGACTGAAATAAGATACCTCTTCATTTAAGATCCTTAATGAATCAGGCCCCTTGTGCTTTAGAGGTGAGGCCTGATGACGTGAGTTGTGTCACTTCACAAGAAAGATAATCTGATTCCTGGAGGGTGGCCTACTCTCCTGTATAGGTAAAATCCCTTTAAATATAAGCTTTTAGACCTCTATCAACATATCCTGTGTTATATCAACACGGAAAGCTAACTGAAGACATACTTGCCTACTCTTGCGACCTCCGTAGTGAATCACATCATCACGGCCCCACCCAGTTGACTTCTCAAGAAGATGTGGAAGGGTGTGGAAGGGTGTCCTGCTCTACAGGGTGGCCGGTAGAACTGCTCAAAATACGGGAGTCTCCCGGACATTCTGGGAGTGTAGGCAATTACAAATGCACAAAATAAATACCTGTATAATGGATTCCTTTAATGATATAGATTCTGTTGGTAATAATTGATGAAAGCAGAACAGTTTTTTATAACTGACCCTTCCTCTTATATTTCTTTTTGCTCATGTAGTAAATATACATATGACAATGTAGGTGCACTGTGTCTGTATAATTTGTATGGGCTTGTATTTATTGTCCATTGTATAATGCTCTCAGCATGTTACTGATTCTGATGCTTTGTTTGCTGTGTCATGTGTATGAGCTATGTCCTGTGTGATTGGTAGGGGTCACTTTCCTCTGCAACGTGGTGACCCATATTAAAATCAGATCTCCATGAAAGAGAACCCAATGGGTTACGGTCTGTCCCCTCTGGGCCTTTCAAATGTTATTATGTCAGAAGGGTGAAGATGCCTAATAATCTAAAGGTGAGATGGGCCCAATATAACTCTCCACCGCGGTCTACTCTGTACAGCAGGTCCACCTTTGTTTCATTGAAGATCCCTACAGCACAGAGGACCCCTACATAGCAGGTGGGGTAAATCCTTTTTATAAAGATTTTACAAAGGTGGATTGTTCTTAAAAAAAAATCCTGATACATAGATTCCCAAAGAGAACTTGATAAGGCTGGAAGTTAAGCTTCAACCCATGACCTGACCTTTATGTGCAACAAGTAAAGGTCATATCTTTCAGAATCCTACTTGTTTAATTTGTTGTCTGGGTAACAATGGCATAAGCACTAATCTAGTGCATCAATTCAAATGGAATGACAATTATCATCATCATTATTTAGTTGTAAAGCACCACAAAACTCCACGGCGCTTGACAGTGGGTATAACAAATCAATAATACATAGAAACAAATAATACATTAAAACAGAACAAGTATATACAAAGGTTGACAAATAAGATGTGTACGTGAGAGAGAGGGTCCCGGCTTGTGAGGATTAGAAGAAAAAGAGGAGCAGGGGATTTAGGTGCAAGAGTGAACTGTTCCTTTTAAAGAGAGGCCGTTTGGACAGTCCTGAAGGATGGGGCTGAACAACATCGGTCACACAATAATTTTAATCCAATTTCCTACCTGGAATGATGGAAAATATCTGTATGTATGTCAGAGAGGTTAAATTATGTGTAAACTGCTGCTACAGCAGGTCACTGCCAACCTCTGCCTACTCATTCTCCACTTTCATCTTTCTGTACTAGAGATCTGATAAACTAAATGTCTGGAGTGTGGTTTCACAGCAGCATTCACATAGAATTAATAGCGTTCTATATATTCTGTAATAAATCCTATTGTGTTGCATTCTGCAGCAGTACTGTACAGCATGTCTAGCCTCAGTCTGGCTGCTATCACTGCATGGTAAATGAAGCTTGGCTGTAATTGTAGGGTCATTAATATCTAGGGTAAATGAGTTTTCATTGCACAGTGACACTATTTAAAATGGTTGTGGACCAAAAGTGGGACAGCATTGTTCATGGTCCGTCATCGATTGTAGGGATCAAACAGCCTTACAGTTACAGCCGCTTTTCCATACATCCAGGTCTCTGGTGCTTGAGGTACACCTATGTGTATATACATTTACTAGAGTGTTAGAAACCAAGATCTTGGCTCCATAGTTTACCTCCTCTAGGGGCAATTCTTCCTTGCACTGTGTGTTGGGGTAACTCTTGGTCGTGTCATTGAGACCATTACAGGTCTGTAATCAGGATCTAGTGACATCACTGGGCTGTGATATCAGATTAGCTGCCATCATATCGTATAGGGGACATGTGCACTTTAAGTGATGTATTCGTTTTAAACAAAGCAAGTTTTCCCTCTTTCAGCCAATGCTGCTTTTCCCAGGTATCCGCTATTAGTTTAACCCTTTATCAATACATAAGCTGAGGGTTTGAAAAAGTGGGGATGTTGCCTATAGCAACCATTCAGATTATAGCTGTCATTTTGTACAAAGTACTAAATAAAAAAAAAAGCTAGAATCTGATTGGTTGCTATAGGCAACATCCCCACTTTTTCAAACCCGCAGCTTAGTAAATCTAGCCCTTGATCTTTAAGGTATCCAGCCACTGTACCAAGTACCACCATGCAATAAGGCCTTTTTCCTTGTTTATACACCACTTTTCATAACTTTATAACAATGACAACTGAGGTTTTCCAATGATTAAAGGGATGGGGGATCAGGAGATATCCAATTGTTTTACAGACCAGAAATAAGTGTTCACAACCATAACTTCAAAGGCTTTCATTGTATTAAAATCCAAGCCTACAAAGGATTAAAATTTTTGAATCGAGCTGTACTTCTTACTTAGAGATGGGACCTCATTTAGAGATAGACATAAGCAGGAAATGACATACACAATAAAAATCGAACTTACGTTTGAATGTTGAGTTGGACATATCTCAAGCTTCATCCATCTCATAAACAGTATATGCATTTGGTGTACAAGTGTGTATACTTACGTCTTATGATTGTGTATAGATGCGGCTGGAGAGTGGTAGTAGTAAATGCTATGGTCCCATTACCCTATTTATATATAATATAATAATGTAATGAATGTCATACTGTATACACAAGGGGAAAAGTGTCTTGACTGTTAATAATAAATTCAAAAGTCATTTCCATATTAAACATAATTAAATACAATTAACTGTAATTAAACACCCTCACGTGCATTGTTTACCCCTTTAAAAAAACAATGAGATTCTTCTTTCTGGCAGTAGTCCAAATGTAAATGATAGCTAATTCAAATAGACAGTCGCAATTTAATATAATGTAGCTGCCAGGCTAATGACTTATTAAGTACTATTAGCTAGAGAGTTCAGTGCGCAATCAGCCAATCAGAATTGGCTAAAGAGTCATGCTGTTGGTCATCATCATCAGCATTGTGTTTAGTTGCATCAGCTCGCCACCACCTGCAAGACATACACCCGCTTAGAGGCATATCTGAGGATGCTTCCACAGTTTCATGAACACACCATAGTACAAGGTTTTGCCTACGCTTTTAGCTAGCGATGTTTTTCAGCAGCTCTGTGTACGGGCCCTTAAGCGATAAAACTAAAATATTGCATCATACAGACGTATAGCAGTAGTATTAGAAAAGGATAGAGTCCAGCTAATTCTGTTTGATCTGGTCTCTAGGGTAAATCTGTGCCTATTGACTTGTCACAACTGAGAGGATTGACTCTCCTTCCTACATCAGGGTTTTAGCTTCCAAACATAGTTCATAATCCTTTAATGTTTTATGCTTTCCTCCGGTCTGGCATCCTGAGTGATACAAACACTGTGCAATTCACCTGCCATCACTTCCACCTGTCATTAAGTGATTGCATTGAACTGAACTGGGCTTCATCTACCAAGCTATTATCAGCACAGGCAATTTCCAACAAATACTTAGCCCTGCGCCAGAAAATGGTTGTATTTATGGCATAATTTTTTTTTTTTGTTATTATTATCCTGAGCTTTGTCTGCTTTGTTTTTTTTTAATATAAAGAGCTGCAATAAATGTCATATCTTTCAAATTATTATGTATTTTCCGGCGTAATAGGATGCATACATTTTCAGCAGTGTATGCTGCATTTTGACAATGCTATAGAGTTCATTTCTAATTTATACAGAGACGTACCTCTATGATGTCACTAGTTGCTAGTAAATTGATTGGCTGTATTCTCTTAAGTATTGGTTCATCCCAAAAAATGGCTGCCTCCACTGTGTATAGGCAACGGTGACATTTTAAATGTTTAGGAGACCCATTGATGCTTGTAGACTTGTAGAAATCAGGGCCTTTCCCTTGAACAACCATTGGGAAGACAATAGACTTTTCACAGTTTGTTTCTGAGTTTGAAATAGATTGAAATTAGATTTTTTTTCCCACACAGTATTACGTATTAACATTGAGACAAATGAAGAAGGATTCTAGGGTGTATATATATTATATATAGATTATATATAGATTGGTGTATATCTGTAATATGGATCAATATGTGCAATATGGTAAAAAGTGTTTTTTCTTGACAATATAAAATAAAAATTGTCAATAAAAAACAATTGTTATCATATTACACATATTGATCCATATTACAGATATACACCAATCTATATATAATCTATATGCACCCAATAATCCTATATCATTTGTTTCCAATTTACCTTTGGAGGGTGGGGACTCCTCTCTGTTACCTTTTGGATTCTATTTAGAAGCTGCATACCCATTTATAAGGATGCCTGGCCCATCCCATCATTAATGCCTTAAGTATTAAAATAAATCCAAAACCTTTACACAAATTACTAAAATAAATCCAGAGAGGGTGAAATCATACTACTCTGCTAGAATGTGTTTGAGACTCTGAATTTTGGGGAGTCCGTCCAGTTTCCTGGCTGTGTAGGCCAGACTCCCAGATCCTGCTTCACTGTCTGTTGAAGAGGACGGTGCCTTGATTTCCGTCACCTCTGCCCTGCTGAATGATGATGCGGATTGCGCGGTAGTGCAGCGGGGGGTCGGGCTGTGATTATGCAAATCATGCCGTCATGCCCTCTGTACTTATCCCTTCCGGTATCTCCCAGAGGGGCAGTCCAAAATGTAGGCAAGTATGGATTCAATTTAAGAAGTATTCACTCACTTTATTTCAAATTTGCAGATACGCAATATATTACCTCAAAAGTCACACAGCCGACATACGACCGCTCGTTCAAAAGTCAGGTCAGTGTGTGCAGTGACACGATAGTCGAAAGTCTGCCCAAATGGACGATTGTCGCCTTATTTGGTTGGTCGTACCGTTTAATATATATAATTCTGCTGTTTTTTGGTTCCATGTGTAGTATACAAAGAAAACTGTTGCATTAGTTTTTATTAAAAGACTTTTGCTGAGTATAATCAGTACCAGTTATATCTATCTTTTTTTCATCATAAATATTAAATATCTGACAAATTGCTTGAGGTGCTACTACCAAATTAAATTAATTGTAAAGTTTAAGAGAACAAAATTTGTTTAATGTAGAGCACTAACAGTCTGATAGTGATATCATCTTGACTAATGATTGTAAATTTAATTTGTTTAAAAAATAACCTTTATTTCTTATATTTAAAATGTTAATCTTAAAATCAGTGAAATAACTACAAAAGTGAAATAGTGAATTAATTGTGATATGTAAAACTTATGCATATACCTATTATCTATTCCATAATTCCTACTGCGTGACATGAAATCATAGTTATACGTTACTGAGCAGTGATAGCTGCTGTCTAGGTTGTTTTTAGTGCTGTCTATACTGTGTTGTAACGCTATAGAAATATTGTGACATGATTTATCATAATATTTGCAAAGGTAGATACATTTGTTGCAGTCCACTGGATTTACTCTTAGGTATGGACAAATTGTTTGAAGTGAATATTTGTTAACTTCAATAGTTTTTCTAAAGCATTTTTATCAGGGATCAGTTCTTTTTGAAACTATAGGCACTTGTTCTGTAAGGAAATCACGCTTAATACAATCTGATTGTTTTGTCTACATATTAAATTATTCCCTCAGTGTTTCCCTTTTTACATAGTTATTGTCCCTGTATAGTATTTGTCAGTCATTCTCTATCCTAGTATGTTTTATGTGGATTGCTATCTACCTTGCATTAGTCCACTAAATATCGGCTAATCAGAGCTAATTTTGCTGCTTTTAAATCTAGATTTAGGACTTTTAATTTCAGAGTCTTAGGGCTAGATTTACTAAGCTGCGGGTTTGAAAAAGTGGGGATGTTGCCTATAGCAACCAATCAGATTCTAGCTGTTATTTTGTAGAAAGTGCTAAATAAATGAAAGATAGAATCTGATTGGTTGCTATAGGCAACATCCCCACTTTGTCAAACCCGCAGCTTAGTAAATCTAGCCCTTAGTAGGAATGAAATAAATCACATTAAAATTTGGATTTGGTATACTCAGCAAAAACCCAATGTGCGTTTTGCTGAAGCTGCTTTTTCAAGGCCTTCAAAAATGTTATGCCTTGAAAAAAGAGCTTCAGGAGTTTTAAATATCACAATTAATTCACTATATTACTTTTGTTCACTGATTTTTAAGACTAACATTTTGAATATAAGAATATAAGTTTTTTTTTTTAAAACAAATGGGATTTACAATCATTCAAGATGAAATCACTATCAGACATTTGTGCACTACATTAAACAAATTTGGCTGCACGTGTGGAAGAAATGAGTGGATTACCTGTTCATCCTTATAATACCCCTCTCTATGTCTCTATGCGATGACCTTCAGCATTGTAGAATAAGAGAATGATTATAGACCGGCACACCTAGGGAGGGGTACAAGGCCAGTGGGGATCACAGAACAGAAGCAGAATAAGTATAACTCTACAGCCACACTGGTTAGATCAGGTCACCCCCTGATCTTAGTTTCCAGGTCAGAGAAACTACTGAGGGGACAACTCCGGGGTATTTCACAAACAGCACAGCTATGGGAGAGTCACCCTCCATAATAGCAATGGCTGGACAAAAAGTATATTGGGAAGGCATTGTGAAAATGAATGTGTGACTCACCAAAAATAAAGATTCCAGGCTGTGATCTTCTTAACTGTGAAACACGGGATGGGAGCTGTATATATTTCAAGGAATGTAATTATGTTGCTTCTACTTAACATGGCAAATTGAATGATCAATAAGGGTAATTTATGAAAGTGCAGGTCTAGAGTTCTTACTGGGAAGCGCATGGTTTACAGGCCAAGATGGTAGCATCGGCAGGGATGCAGAATTCTGCAACTTCTTATGCGAGGGAGGGTGGAATCTGGGTGTTCCTTACTGAGTACACAATAGGCACCCACTCAATGATTCACTCAGTGATTCACCCATGTGTAGAAATACAATTTTTGATCAAAAACGAGAAAAAGCACATTTAGATGCGCTTTCTCTGCTTAGAGATTTTTCCCCCCCTACAAAAGGGGGGATTCTTCCACAGCGTCCCAGGTGGTGGACCTATACTGTCAATGGGATGCCTTTACCATTTTTGCAGACATATATGGGAAACTGAGCAGTATTTTAGGAGAAAAATGGATATGTTGAAATGACCGAAGGGGTAGTTCTAAACTGTTGGTTAACTAGAATGTAATTCTTTCTACCTCCAGACTGACCTGCAAAAGTTTTCTCACACTGTCGGGGGCAGTTCTAACATCTGCAATGAAGGTGTTTGTTATAAATGAGGTGGTCAGTGAGGAGCGTCTCCATAGACAGAAATGACCTGTAATGTTTTTACAGCACAGATGTGTGGATTTATGTTTTCATGTGGGTGGCAGAAACCCTTTTGGGAGGGCTTACCTGGGACGTCTGTGCTTGGTTTTTGTATTTTGAGGGTTGTTGCTGCCGTAACGGATGGTCCTTGGAGGTTTTGGAGTGGGTGGCAGAAACCCTTTTGGGAGGGCTTATTGGAGGTTTTGGAGTGGGTGGCAGAAACCCTTTCATAGCTATAGGCAAAGTATCACGTTCCAATCAGGAATATTGTTAAAATTGCACATAAGTTTAGTGGACATACTCTTATACAGTATCTGATCACAGTAATTATGTTACACCAGTCCTGCTAGGGATGTAAGAAGCATTAAATTGCAGCATTTATTACTCTGAATGATACTTAGGGGTATATTTACTAAACTGCGGGTTTGAAAAAGTGGGGATGTTGCCTATAGCAACCAATCGGATTCTAGCTTTCATTTATTTAGTACTTTCTACAAAATGACAACTAGAATCTGATTGGTTGCTACAGGCAACATCCCCACTTTTTCAAACACGCAGTTTAGTAACTCTAGCCCATAGACTGTATGACTGTAAGCTCTCAGCGGCAGGATCCTCTCTACCTGATGTTTTATGTCTGTCCTCTATCTGTAATGTCTAATGGTGAATGTTTTATGTGTGCCATGTGGTTTGTTTTGTTATTGCATCCATGCATATATAATTCTGCTCGATTGTACCCCATTATCCTTACTGTTCACATGTCCGTCTTATTAGTCAGGCGTTCCGTAATCTGCGGAACCATATATATAATATATATGAACGATGATGATTACATTACAATAGCCACGTGCTGTGCTGTTTATACTACTAATACTGCTGTTTTAACTTACCGTGTGTGAAACGACTTTCTCCACCTTCCATTTCAGGATGAGAGACAGGACACCAGTTCGGAGGGAGTGTCAAATGTAGAAGATCAAAACGATTCTGATTCCACTCCACCTAAAAAGAAATTGAAGAAGACAGAGAATGGGCTGTACGCCTGCGACCTCTGTGATAAGATATTCCAGAAGAGCAGCTCCCTTCTGAGGCACAAGTATGAGCATACAGGTACACACATCGCCACTTACTCTTACCACCTACCTGCCAACATTCCCAGCCGGGAAATTGGGACAAATGCCCCGTGCTCACAATCCACATAAACCACGGCCACATCTGCCCAACACCCACGTAGATCCAAACAACCCACGCCCTTTCTGAATGATGCCAGGTCACGTCCCTCTGGAGTACTGAAAGCCAGGACTGTTGTCAGGTATTTTCCACTAAGCAGTGGGACATTTAAGTATTTGTATTTATGAATTAATAACCTGATAAAGGCTGATAGACTCTGATACATCTCCACCCCCATATGTTGGGCTGAGAGTCTGATACAATCCATATACTACTACATGCAACCCCCTATCATACACCCCATCACTCTACACCAGTAAAAGCTCTGGGAGACAGAGCACAGCCCAGTCCTTTATTAAGGGACTGGGCTGTGTTACTTTTGGGGAGGTGGCAGGGTTCATTTTTAAAACAGCTCATATGTGAAGTTCACCTTTAATAGCCATGTGTTCTAATCAGCATAACAATCAATATTTATATAAGAATAAAGTCATCAAATTTCTCTTTACACGTGTAGTTCACTTTAATATTTACTTTCACAATTTATTGATTAGACTATAGCTGCTTATATTCTACCAATAATATAATTACACCTGCTATGGAACATAGTTACTATGTAATGTGCATATTTCAACACGTAATGTATTCTAGCTACATAGTTCATCTTCTACACATTCTGGGCCTGATTCATTAGTGATCTTATCTGCCGTTTTTTGCTTATCTTAAGCAAATACACTCTGTGCATGCTCAGAAAAGGGAGATAAGAAGCAAAATCCACTGCGTAAGTGAAGAATTTCTTAAGTTAAGATGAAAATCCATCTTAACTTCACTCTTATCTCCCCATTTCTTCTTAAAAATAAGCATCTTAACTTTTGCACAAGATAGGATCACTAATGAATCAGGCCCTCTCTCTTCAGATTTCTAATTAATTCAAGTTAATTTGCTCAGTAAACTTTGTAGTATATTAATGACAAGTAAAATCTGTGAATGCAGAGACGGCAAAGCATTGTGGTAATTGCCTGCTACATAAAAAGACAGACGCTAATCTGCAGATCACACGGGAATCAAATTGTAAATTTACTATTCATTTATTGCTGTCTGTCGACTCATGAATTATTTTATGTTGAAAATGTTATTGAGAAAGAGTAAAATTAAATATTCAGAATTTGGAGAAATAAAAGTTGTTTTGGGAAATTCCAAAAATAAAGGCAACGCAAATCATATGGGTGGAGAGGGTTGTGACTATTCAGTGATTTTCAAAAGGTACCAGATGAGTGCAAAGAGGACAGCGATTCAATGAGAATTTTATTCTCAAGGCAGATAGATACAACTGATGTACTGTGTAATAATATACAGTGCACATGCTTCTGCTTATTCATTATTGTACCCAATGGTAAGGAAAACAAACCTGGTTGGAGTGCACAATTCACTGGAGGTGGAGATCCTCTTTAAATATTTAATAGGTACCATATATTGTTATACATACCTTTCTGAATCTGTTTCACTGCATGTTGGTTCTGCTAACAGCAATCTGTAGTTACAATGCAGAGTTGACAAATGGTTGCATAGGCATTTGTAGCAAGGGTCAAGTGTTGGCAGCATGCAAGGCATGATGGGGATTGTAGTTCATCAGTGCTTTCCATTCTTCCTCCCCAGACAGACTCACCATAGTGTACTCAGTGGCTGAAAAACAAATCAAGTACTTATGTTCTGCAGCCAGGGGCTGGCTGGCAAATTTAAACCCAGGATGCAAGACTTGGCTTAGCAGTCTATTAAGAACATTTTAAAGGAAAAAATAGCAGGTAGCCCAATAACCCAGTCCAAGGTAGCTCACTATGGGACCGGCCTGGGGAGCAGATGCCCAGCCATCCCCTGACTACAACTATAGAAAATAATAGCATTACAGTTTTGGAATTTGAGCACTGTCCTAGGGAGTGTCAAATGGAGAAACCGTTTATGTGTCTGGAAACTTCAGTTTAGAAATGTTGGGAAATCTGTTGATTCTATTAATATTGTATCTGTAAAATGCAGTGTTACAATGGTGAATTCAGCTAGGGAAATGCAATGAAAGATTGTTCAGTAAGGGTAAATATCTAAACTCCTGAGAGGAGACACATTCACAGTATTTGATATAAAAAATATTGCTTGACTCAAGTTCAGTGACTTATTAACAAGTCCCAAATAATAATGAGCACTTGCTTGCAACAGTCCAATTAGCATTCTCTTCAAAGTATTGATTATTAAGCAGTTTACATTGTAATCCATCTTTTGTAGTACTAATAATCATCAATACATTGTTGCTGCAATTTGAAAGACTGTTAAAGGCTGATACTTTCCAGCAACCATGACAATAATATGTGAACTGCACAGGTTGTTTCCATGGTTGCAAAGGTTGCTAACAATTTGCAGTACTTAAGAACCTCTCTGATAAATGGTAGCAACAATGTGTTTCTGCATTTTATGCGAGCAATTTCATGCAGAAATCCTAATTCAAGTATCGGGAGTTATTATACTAAGTTGTAACCAGCATAATGATTTTAATTAGGCCAAATCAAACTAGAGTGGAGGTATTAGTTATAAGGACTACTAGCAGGTCAGGTCTTATAGTGTATTATTATGATTGTTGAAGGTCATGATTTGAGGGCCTTTGCCTGAGTCTCTCTTCCATGGTTACCAGGGCAGAATTACTTTGTAATTAACTTACTTTTAAACTTTATTTTTGTAGGTAAGAGGCCGCATGAGTGTGGAATCTGTACAAAGGCGTTCAAACACAAACACCATTTAATTGAACACATGCGTCTCCATTCGGGAGAAAAGCCCTACCAATGTGACAAATGTGGCAAGAGATTCTCACACTCCGGATCCTACTCGCAGCACATGAATCACCGTTACTCATACTGCAAGAAGGAGGCAGAGGAACGTGATGGCATGGAGCAAGAAGAGACTCTGCAGGAGACCCTCAGCAACGAGCATGTAGATTCCCAAGCTTCTCCATCTCAGATAGACTCTGACGAACACGAGAGCCTAACACGGGAAGATGACAGTGAGAAAGAGGAGGAAGACGAGAAAGATACTGACGATGGACAGGATGAAAAAGAATGTGTTATAATGCATGATCTGGAGGAGACAGAATTAGGAGTTGAAGCAGGACCATTGGAAGGTACATTGAAGGATGAAGAATGTGTAGATAAAGATCAGAATTTGGAACCAGAAGTCACAGAAAATCACGTGTCTGAAAACGACACAGCCCAACCTTAGCTGGTCTCTTGTTTTTTCCAGTATGGGAAAATCTTTTGACGTTATAATGAAATTTATTCTATATTACACATGCTTTTCTCTGAAACACAGTTGTGTGTATACTGTGATTTCTATTCACTACTGTGTTTAAACAAAAAAAATCCAGGTGTGCCTGAATCTCAAACTTAGAAATTTTTCACAGCAATTTTAAAATTTAGGAAACGAGTTTGTTACATGCAACGTCAAAGATATATATATAAAAATAATGACTCAGAAGTCAAAATAAATCAGGTTTTAATGAACCTACTCATCCTACTCATATACACATCTGGAAACTTTGATTTTATTAGTATTACGTTTCTTTATTGCGTCAGTTAGTTTGTACATTTGGGAGAAATGTTTATCTTTTTTTTTTTGTTTTTATTTTGTATTATTATTATTATCGTTACAGACATCTACTAAATCTGCTTCAGTATTTTATTTTATAAAAAAAAAAAATGTGAGTATAACTGCACTACAGAATTCCTTTACAGATAATTCATATTTTAAATATTAATGCTACCTTGGGATGTCCAAGACAAGGTAGAGTTTTATAGATAATATAGTTTGCAGAAATATAATTTACAGCATATTTTTAGCCTTAAAAAGACAGCAGCATGGGAGTAAGAGGTGTGTTCTTATCGATGAGGTTAAAATTGTAATTACGTTTTTCATTAAGCTCCTATTTGCAGGGACTAACAGTTTATTCTGTGGGGGAAAAAAACTGCAAAAATCAGTGTTGTATTTGCTTGAAATATAGTACATATATGAAGGATTTAAAGCTATGTATCTCCTCTTGGCCTTATGCAAGACCTTCTGTGCTGTAAGTGCCATTCTCAGTATTTTAAAGGCAGGAACTTGCCTTTGTTTAATGGTGGTCTGTAATCACTAGCATTTGTAGTATTGGTATTTTTTCTCTTATATGTAGCGAAAGCCAACAACCTTTAAAAAAAAAAAATCTAATTACATTCTTTATTCTGTTAATGTGTTTTCTTTCTATTTTGTCTGCTTTTTTTCCTCCCTTTTAAAAGTACATTTAATTGTTTATTTTATCTTTTTTTTCCTTTACTTTTTTTTCTAACATGGTCTTTTCCGTGGGAAAAAAAATTGCCAATATTTGCTCCAAAATGCTAACTATTATAGACCTTGTTTATTAATGGTGTTAGCTAAAATTACCTATCAGTATTATTTTAAGTTCTTTTAGTCTAGGTCTGTGCAAAGGTTTTTTTTTTTGTTTTTTTTTGTACTGTATGTCTTCAAACCCTGGCAGTATTAATACCCTTCTTACTGACCTGTACCTTTTAGTTTTAGAAAACTTTTATATTTATGTGTCTTATTTTTATATTTCTTTATTTATTACACAGTCTAGTGTATAAAACTGTAGTTTGTATTAATACAATAATATATTTTAGTATGAAATTTTGGAAAGTTGATAAGATTTAAAGTAGAGATACAAATGGTTCTCTTGCATTGAGATTTGATTTTAACAGTGTTATGTTAACATTTATACTTGCCTTGGACTGTAGAATAAGTAACTTGAGACAGGAATGTATTAGATTTACACTTACAATCAAACCCTTGTATCATTATCTGGATTTTGATATGTAAAAAAAAAAAAAAAGTTTTGAAATTCACTGTGAGCCCTGTGGCAAGATGCCGAGCAGTTTATTTCAGATTAACGTTAACCACCAAAATTACTGTCCTTAGCAAGCCAAATTAGACGACTTTACAAAAACAGTGTTTGGAAGTGGGAACAAAGTTTAACATTTTTGTGCCAATTAGTTCCTGTTAGTATTCATGTGTTTTTTGTTTGTTTGGGTTTTTTTTGTTTTTGTATGTTTTTTTTTTTTTTGGCTGGGAAAAAACAAACAAAACATACGTTTTTATGTTCATTGTTATATCATAGTCATTTTCTAGTTTTTTACCAAGCTCCCTCTCTCACAATAAAATACATCAACAAGTTTTTATGTGTCTGTTTTATTTTGTATTACTTTTCTCCATTAGACATACTATTCTGCTACACACCGGATATGGTATTTTTATAGTTGCAAACAATTTTACCGTTATAAAATGTCAGTAGTGGAAATACATTGAAAAATAGATATCAGTCAATCAGGAATTCGCATTTACTGCCACGCTGGCACAAAGTCAGAGGATTTTATCTTATAAGGTCTGGTGATAAAGTCTAAAGATAAAGGACATATATTTTAAGATTTATCATTATAAGACAAAATTTATGCTACCTGTTTATTATATTTTTGTATTAATGGTTTTGCAGTAATTTATTTGGGATACAATAAAAATGAGTTTCTTGAATGAAGTGACTCTCCTATCTGTAAGTGTTATTTTTCACTTACTACCAACATGAAACAAGTTGGCCACCCTTACTTACTGAAGTGGAAAAGAAGTTCCGTAATGTTGGCAAAACACAGGAATCATCATCATCATAATTTATTTATATATCGCCACTGATTCTCCGCAGCGCTGTACAGAGAACTCACTCACATCAGTCCCTGCCCCATTGGAGCTTACAGTCTAAATTCACTAACATACACACACAGAATGACACAGACAGGGAGAGACTAGGGTCAATTTTGTAGCAGCCAATTAACCTATCAGTATGTTTTTGGAGTGTGGGAAGAAACCGGAGCACCCAGAGGAAACCCACACAACACGGGGAGAACATACAAACTCCACACAGATAAGGCCATGGTCCGGAATTGAACTCAAGACCCCAGCGCTGTGAGGCAGAAGTGCTAACCACTAAGCCACCATGATGCCCACACATATGTGTGCTTGTTCTACCTATGTCAAAGAAAATCTTGAGGCATGGGATATATTATTTGGGAACTGACGGTTTCCCACAATCTGGAGTATCATGCTAACATACCCTAAAGTACATTTTAAAATCGCCCCTCTCCTTCCTCAAACTTTCCCTGTTCTTTTACTCATTCATTAATTTAGCAGTTCTCCGTGTCTGTAAGAGGAGGCACTTTGTGATCATGTCTGTGTGTGTATGATGTTATCACCAACTAGCAGCAATTATTTACTTTATTTTTATTTACAAGGAAAAATATAAATTTCTGCAGATTGACATTTCACCAGATAAATCAATCCGCTGAGGAATTCTACTTTTTTCTACCTATAGAAAAAAAATCTGACAAGTTTACACCTCTCTTTGTCATTATGATTTTCCAACAGAAAATGATGTCCTAGACCTGTTTAGAAACATGTATTATGAAGGTAAGAGTCATAGCTTTCATTCTGATGGCATTCAATTTGGAGCTATATTATTTTCATCACAAAGCATATTTTCCGTATGTGTTTGAAATATCCACTTCCTGCGTGTGCTTCCGTCACAAATTATTTCACTTTAAACAGTCCGATAGGAAGTGCATGGCCAGGTTAATGATCACATCACACCCACGTCAATAAGGAGAGAGAAGTATTGTTTTGAGTTGGTCATTGAAATACCCTACATTTCTACCGAATTGCTAAAAGATAAAAATGTTTCAGTGCAAGCAAAATATTTTGTGACCATGAGATCAGAATTCAGAACAAAAATGTCTTTTTAACAATTCTGTAAAAAGATAAAACAAAAAGTTAAAAATAACACCTCGGAACTAACGTACATTATAATAATACACAGATGGTATTATTAATATTATCTTTGACTTATAAGGCGCCACAAAGGGTCCGCAGCGCTGTACATTACATATACAGAAAACAGAACCAAGACACAACATGATACAAAAATGTATACAAACACAGGTGACAGGGTAAAGCAGGTTATATCTGGGACAGATAGTGAAAGGGATGGTAGAAATCAGCGAGAAGAAGGCCAAAGCTTAAGAAGACAGGGAAAACAGGGTTAGCGAAGTAGGCCAAGAGGTACAGAGGGTGAAGGAACAGTAGAAGGAGCACACAAGGAAAGAGGGCCCTGCTCCTGAGAGCTTACATCCTAAAGGAAAGGGGAGACACAAATAGGGTGGTACTAACTGGGGGAGAGAGCCGGGACAAGGGAGTTAGGAGGAGGACTGATAGACTTGAATAAAGAAATGAGGGCACGCTTGAAGCCTTTGAGAGTAGATGCTAACCTGATGGAACGTGGAAGATGGTTCCACAGCAGGGGAGCAGCCTGGGCAAAGTCCTGAAGACGAGAGTGAGAGGAGGTGATCAGTGAAGTAGTAAGGCGGTCACAGGCAGAGCGGAGGGGGCGGGTAGGAGTGCAGTGTATCAGACCTGGTGATACAGACAGCCGCGTTACAGGAGGGGGCTGAGCTATGGCAAGGTGCAAAGTATCTAGAGTCTATAAAGCCACCTTTAGAAAGATGCAGCCATCTTGCGGAGGACCTGAGTGGAGGTCCTAGGCTCCCATGGTGTTTCGGGAAAGGGCTCACTGCAATACCGTGTGGGCTACAGTTATGGCTTAGGGCAGTGTTGGCTAACCTGTGACACTCCGGGTGTTGTGAAACTACAAGTCCCAAACGTGTCAAAAATGCCTGTATGTATGAATAGCTATGACCGTATGCTGTTGAACGACTGCACCCAGAAACAAAGAATTGTGCTTGGTGAGATTGGCGCTTGAATATTTCATACCATATTGAAACCATTATACTTGAGTGCTGGAGGATAAGGTGTTTTAAAAAAAAGTATATTATATTTTATTTATTATGGGACAGTTTGGCACCCAACAGTTTCTTTTAGTACTTTGCACTGCACTCCACTAGCATCTACTGCATGCAACCTGTGCTAAGCCCCCTGGTCCCAGTTACCACGCCATAGCTAAAGAGGAAAGATACAGCAAAGGGGATACCACACTACATCCTGGAACCCCAAGTAAGTGCTCCTGCAGCACCAGTAGAGTTTTCACACCTATAATAACATGTGGAATAAAGAACCAACCTGGACTATTTGGAACTAAGCAATCAAAAGCAGTCTTTCTAATTCTGTCTCCCTGGAAACTTTTCCATCCCCTAGAGAGAAACAGCTGAGCTCTATTCCTGGATAAGAGAAAACAAATTACGGAAATGACTATATAAACATTTTATAGAAAGTGGGGACACCGAATGAAATGAACCTGTTGTGCATGTATGACAAAAAGAAGCAACAAAAACACTGCTTCTAGAATTACTTATAGTTGTCACTTTGCAGAGACAATAGGCTATAATCTTCAATTTGAAGTGCTGAGAGGATTAAAGGGGATAAAATCTACTGTATTGTGATTCTGGGACAAAGCAACAATTTTTGCAAGTAGAATGTGAAAAATCAAAATAGCCAAAGTATACAATATTTTAGGGGCACACCCCTTCTACAATTAAATAGTAACACTACTTGAATAACAAAAAAGACTACTACGGGAGGATTTGTTTCCTCATCTGACTGAGTTGGTTCATTTTTTTTAATATTCTGTAAAGAGACACATATTCCCACCAGTCAAATAAGGGGTCATGAAACAGGTTTAATATTCCCTTAACCAGCCTGTCCCTCGTTTTTCACAAAATGTGGAGCATAGCAACATGTACTTTTTATAGCCCTGTAAATGTTTCCCAGCTCACCAGAGTACAAATGCAGTGTCTAATTACATGTGGATAAGGGGGCATTGTAGCTATACCTATATATGTTACTCATTATAAATATGTATATTTTATATTGTTGATATTGCAGTGAAGTTGTTATTCATTGTTCTTAAAGTGAAGCCAGGTGGGTTATCAGTAAGGATCAGGTTCCAGGATACAATTGAGGCTGTAGCTACATTCATTCTCCCCCTCTTTTCTCTACAGGAAGTACGGAACAGCTGAGGACTCTGTGAAATCGCAGTAGTGTTAGGGTGTAAGGGGTTAATTTTAGGAGGGGCTGAGTGAAATCATAAATCTGAAGGTGGAGAAGGCCAATTAGTATCCATTGTCCTCCACAGGACTAGTCCAGGCATTTGTCTGGAACCCATCAGGAGAGCCACTGTGGAATTACAGTTCATCTCCACTCCCCCTCCAATCCCCTAGTCCAGCACCCACCAATGTTCAAGAAGGAGAAAGCCAGGGTTTTGCCTGGGGAGGGGAATACAGTGTGGAAAATTGACCCTGGATATAAGGAGCCACTCCAGGGGGAGAGTTTTGGGGGGTATTCATTCTGAGGATTGAGTCCTGGTAGGTGCAGTGTAGATGGTGTTGAGTTTCCATTCTCTACCAGTAGACAACATCTGCAGCTGAGAAAAATTCACGGGTCTTGGATTCTGTAAGTCAGGACAGACAGGTGACTGTAGCTCCTTAAGCTAGTGGGTAAGGGACAGATGGTGTGGTAAACCTGCCTGGCATTTATTTACTGTTTGTATATAGTAATCTAGTGATTGTTTTTGTTACAATAAATGTATTGTTGTACTTTCTATCTGCATTTGCCTGAGTGACTATGAGAACCCTAGAAGGTACTGGGTAGGCCTCCCTGTTATAGTTAGGCATCCCTGGGTTGCCAGCTAGTGTGAACTGGGTAGAAATGAGCCAGATAAACCTGGTGTCCTCACATAAGGGTTTTTTCTGTATCTGAAAGAGAGTTTAGACAAGACTCACCTGCATACACATGACATGTGGATGTGAAAGGGTTAATCAAAACAAAATAACCTGGACTGTGTAAAAATCATGTATAACTCCCAAAATTATATTTCACACTCACTATTAAAACTAAACTAGTGCTACCACCAATATTTAGTTCAAGAGCTGACACTCTTGGAAAGGCTTTAGTTACTGCCTGACTTATTCCAAACTGCAATCACATCCTAATCAGTGGTAGCATTGTATAAAGACATCTGACATGTGAATTGTTTAAGAACACAAAGAAAGGATGTTATTATATTGATTTTAATACTAAAGAAGTAACAATGCTTATTGAATAAAAATGGCAGGTTGACCTATAAAAATGTAAATTTAAGAAAGTTTTCTTAAAATAAAATAGATATAGATGCAGAAATGGTCGTAGCATACTCACATACCCCATTATATAATCTGTTGCCTAGGGAAGGTTAGGATGTATGTACAATTGATGAATAGAAGACCCAAGAATTGACAATGTCTAAAATAATTTAATTACTTTTAAACATTCTTGCCCAAACCCACCTTCTTTGTGATATTAGGTATAGAGGATGAGGAAGAAGGGGAACAGGTAGATAAGGTAGGATAGTAGAGTTAGAGGATGATGGGCAGTGGACATTGAGATCAATCAATGTAATGCTGGTAGAAGTGCTTGGAAAAACAGATGAGTAATGGACATAATGCAAAAGGAAATAGGTCCCTAGACAGAATAATATAATAGGCAGAGCTATACAATAATGGGTACAGTTATCAGAATGACAGAGAGAGATAGATGGAGATAGATGCAGCTGACCAAGATAATGTGAAGGCCACAGGTGTTCATGGGCCAATCATAGATACATGGAGGACCAGTGGGGCCCCCAGCTATCCTGGTAGGAAGGGGAAGGACCACTGCAAGAAGAGTTCTCAGTTTAATGCCACAAACATAAACATGAAAATCTATTGTGATAGGAATATGGGAATGATGAAAGCGCTTTTTGCAATTTAAGACTAAAGTCTAATTCTGTAACTTACGAACATAAAATGAAAAACAAAAGTAAGCATAACTGAATTGTCCTATAGCACTTCCTCTTGATTGCGATCTGCCAAAATAGTGTCTCAAATATCGTCTGAAGAACACCGACCAGTGGGCGGATTTCTACAAAAATTTAAGGGCTTTTTTGCCTATTTTTTTTTATATTGTGGGAAGGAGTGTTCAGTGCTGCCAGTGGAATTGTAACCAAAATGCACATTCAGTTATGCCCCCTCCTCCCCACATGCAAGTTTCACAAGACCAATAAGTGCGTACGTACTAGGTACAAGATAAGATAAAATATGAAAATAGAATAACCATATTAAATATGATTACGAGGATTCCACATGAACAAGTACTCTTCACTTTAATTCAATTCATTTTATCAGTAAAGGGCATTCTCACTCCTGCCATTTTATTATTATCTTGCACTCTTAATTTCCTGCTGCCTTCTACACGCTGGCATCCAGCTCATCTGCTGATTGGCATCATGTGATCATCTAACAACTTAGCATTCTTAGTAAACAATTTTAACAATGCTGGTGTAATACCTGGTGTGAAAGATCCTATCTCACCTTTTAATTGATTGAATCAGCACATCAGGGAAACAACTGGATTGGGAAAGTACAAAACTACTGATATCTAATATAGTTCTCTACCTTACAAAAACTTTTGAATTATATGAATTTATGTTTTTATATTTGTATCTGCATATTTGTCTGATTCAGTGGGGGCGGAATGTACTTTAAGCCTCATGCCTCAATGGTATTACTAATTTCTTGGGAATTCATAGGCACACAAAAAGCCTTGGTTTTGCAATGGGGCACCTTGATAACCCACAAAGTGCATGTCTACCATCTGCTATTAGTAAATATCTCAACAACCTAGAGGTGCACCTAGTTGAAAGAAACGTCCTGTACATAATTTTAAACGTTACATCAAGTTCAACCTCCTACTACGTTAGTACCACTCGTTAATATGAAATAAACCTTTCTATTTTTCATCAAAATACTGATCACTTTAACCCTATTTATGGCTAAAAGTGCTATTATTAATGTTACTTTTCTAGGAGTGTACTTGTAAATACACTTGTCCTCTAAAGTGCAACATGCGCACAACTGGTCCCATATAGAATGAGACCCAAAGACCACTAGCTCCGAACTGGTGCCAAGGTATGGCAAGGTATGCTCATAAAGATGCACGTACTCTATACTTTGCACCTTCACGCTACCCAATTCCTCCCTATCAACAAATACACCATTCTCGCACCTCTGCAAAATTCTAGGTGGATTCGAGCATATTGGGGTGAGCAGCAGATCTAAGGTTGCTTTTGCACTACACAGTGGGCAGTTTACATTTTTTAAATGATCTCAACGGTGTGCAGGATACAGGCTAAATTTAAATGTAGGTAGGATGAAGCCTCCGGTTAACATTAAACCTAAAAGTTAATGAAGATGGTTTCCACTTTTAATATTGTTGACACATTTCTTTCATTGAATACATCTCCCAAAAAATTATAAACCATATAATTTTAACCTCACTTTACTTCCCAGAACCGGACTATACACCAAAGAACCAGGCTGCGTCCATGTCATCTTGGAGCACCACTTACTACACCATACGGTTTCAGGGATGGAACGGGGAAGGGAATAGGCATATGCACATATTGAATGTACAATAAGGGTGATCCCGTGCAGCAACGTCCAAGTCGACCTCTGGCGCATACAGTTGTAAGCTGGTTTTCTGCTGAATCTCTTGCTCCAGCTACAGGGCTTATTTAAGTCCCGAATACTCGTCATGACAGCTGAGTATGTTGTTAAAACATGTGTTTGCAATCAGGAGCAACTGTAAAAATGAATGTTTGTACAATACACACTAAGAACAGCCTAATAAATGTTTTTCGTGGAAAAAATGTTAACTTTTTTTATTTTTTTTATTTACATGTTTTCTTAATAATGTCTATATTATTAACATGTAACATAAATTGATTTTTTTCTGTGCGTTGTTCTGTGAGTTTATATTCTACATAGGTATTGTATGTATCCTGCAGTGTCTTATCTAGCATAGCAGAGTAACCTTACACCTGTAGTCATCACCACACATATCTTCTGATCTCTTCCTTGAGCATGTTGCGCTCATTATGTTTGCCTGAGGCCCTATATATTTATTTGTTCATTATCTCACTACAGTGGGTGAGGTAAAAGGTTATTATAATTTCGTTGTCTCTACTTGAAGCAAAATCTGATTATCTCGGAATCCGGTTCCTTTTTTTAGAGAAAGGGAAACTACTGTAGTTCAGCTATATAAACAGGCAAATTACACACAGTGGTTACTACTAGACTCTCTCACAACTGACATATTCCCAGCAAACAGATTCTCATCCTTGTGGTCTGAGGTTTCTTTATAGCTTATCCTCCTTTTGCATTGATCACTATTTTGTTAGCCTGTTACAATACTCTAATTTCATATTCTTAATTGCTAAATTCTCCTCAATGTTCCTCTTCCTCACCTCTCATATGTCCTCCCCAGTCTCTCTTTTTCTCCTCCACTCAACTGTTTCACCTTCTCGTGCTCCCTGTCACCTGACTTTTATCTTTTCTTCGTTTCTAATCAAACTGTTTCTCTCTTTTTATCTCAACATAGTCCTCGTGCACACTAATTACTAATGTCAACACTGTTTTTCTATATTAGTGTTAAAATTATTTAAATAATTTCAGTAATAAACATTCTCATTAACACAGGTTACACTAATATGAGCAGGGTAGAAACAGTGGGTTCTCATCAGTTAGTTTAATTAAAGAGGATGCCCAACTATAACACACATAAATTTATCTAATGGGAAAGTTGTGCTTTAGATAACAGGGTTCTTTACCCCTTTTTTACCCCCACAGGGGCTATATCAAATCTGTGCCTTGTGGCGTTGGCCGCTCACCCTCCTTCCCAAACGCCGGACCTCCTTTTTATAGACTCTGGTCCCCACGTGAGGTTCACATAGCCAGCGCTTGTGCTTCCGTGCAGCACGGCTAAGCTCAGCCCCCTCCCTGTTGACGTGTTGCTGACGCACTATGTGTGTGAGTACAAGCCTCACTGCGCTAAACACCCGGGGGCCTAACAAGGCTACAATTTTCTTTAACCATTGGGCGTCTCTATGTGAAACTGAATTCACTGGCTGCAAATCTGAATCATATAATATATGATCTTTAATTACATTTTGTGCAGATACAAGCACAAAACTAAGTTATACGTCAAATGGAGAAAACAGTAAACTCTCTCAACATTATTTACAGTTTTGTGTACGGAGCGACGGTGCCAGGGATATTGATCGCCGGCCTGCTAAATTATAAATTGTGTTCATCTCCAGGAAAACATTGATTACTGTACATTTAGGTAAAGTGTTTTTTTTTTAGTTAGCAATCCTGAGGGTAAAATAGCATGCACCACTGCATGCTAATTTACATTAAGTGATCAATATTTTATTATCAATATTTTACATGTGTCGAAAATTGTGGCATCATTGGTCAAAAGCTTCAGTACTTCCAGCATCAAATAGCAGTGTAACAGATAGCTTTCTGTATTATCCTTTCAAAATACCATCTTTTTATATCAATATTATTGAAGGTTTGGTGCCCTATGTAAAGCTTGTGCAGGCCAATGGTACCCTATAATAATTGAGGGTGGTGCCTTACACAAAATTCGTTTTTTAACATACATTTCTTTCTATGGATGATAAAATGAATCACAACTATTTATTTTGAACATTTATTAGGATATGTTACTTCTTTTCAACCTATTGACTTGTAAACTTGGCGATTTCAGCTGATATGTATCAATTCAGCCTGACAAGATAGTAGTCTCACATTAACTCCCCCTTTCCTATTCCCTGAAATATAACTGGGCAGACAGACAGTTTGACAGATGTTTTTTACATTGTTGCAACAATGTTCCTGCTCAATACAAAGTGCCAACTGCTGGTGCCGCACAGAAGGGGGTCTTTTAAAATGTTGCAGGATATGAGTTAAAAATAACAGACATGATAGACCCATTAACTTGTGTTACAGCAGGATTTATGGTTGTGAGACCCAATGCGCAGGCTTTGAGTACTGTTGCTGAGCAAAGCCCTAGTCGACTTAGGACTCATTCAGATGAATAAAACAACTTTTTAGAAGAGATAAAGTACAGCTTATCCTGGATTTCTAGAGATCAGAATAATGACAGGTATCCAATTGTTGTTACACTGGGGGCTAGATTTACTAAGCTGCGGGTTTGAAAAAGTGGGGATGTTGCCTATAGCAACCAATCAGATTCTAGCTTTCATTTATTTAATACCTTCTACAAAATGATAGCTAGAATCTGATTGGTTGCTATAGGCAACATCCCCACTTTTTCAAACCCGCAGCTTAGTAAATCTAGCCCTGGGTATTTAAACAAACAGTGAGATTGGGTGCATGATGTAGCTGTAGCTGATAATCTGTTTTACCCTTGATCTAGTTGCTTATACTGTCTACTTGTCATTTATATGCCCTTACTCACATTCCATTTATCCATTTAAATCAAATAATGCACCATTCTGGTTTTCCCCCATTTCACTTGTATTGTCACTTGGTGTTCTGTGTTAGACGGGCAAATGGTCTCCCAGGTCAGCCAGTGACAGATGAAACACACATCAAACTCCTGTTACAAGATCATTCAAGACTGATCCGGGTGGAGGCACTGATAACGTCAACCATAAGTGGATCTACAGTCACCTTATCACACCACGGGGACCTATCTTCTCAGCGTTTACAAGTGGATTTACTCTTTCATTTCATTGGGCAGCACAGTGACCTAGTGGTTAGCACTTCTGCCTCACATCACTGGGGTCATGAGTTTGATTCCTGACCATGGCCTGATCTGTGTGGAGTTTGTATGTTTGTATGTTTGTATGTTTGTATGTATGTATGTGTGTTTGCGTGGGTTTCCTCCGGGTACTCCAGTTTCCTCCCACATTCCAAAAACATACTAGTAGGTTAATTAGCTGCTATCAAAATTGACCTTAGTCTCTCTCTTTGTCTGTGTGTTAGGGAATTTAGACTGTAAGCTCCAATGGGACAGGGCCTAATGTGAGTGAGTTCTCTGTATAGCGCTGCGGAATTAGTGGCGCTATATAAATAACTGATGTTGATGATGATTTACTGCATTGATATCATATATATATTCTTCCAAAAATGTTCCAGCCTTTATGGCCATTAATCCGAGTGTCTGTTAACCACCAGCCACGCCGAGAGGAGGGTGGTGCCCAGACCCAGGCTCTCCTTGGAGGACTGATGGGGGTTGAATAGGGCTCAAACTCCATTCTCGTCTGATTCTAGGCTGGGACAAGTGATTGTGTCAATCAATAACTTCCTATTAATTTGCATGGTCACACTCCTAGGTGGTATGTGAAACCTGGAGGGATGGGTGCTTCCCAAAAATACCCAATTTGGGCCTGAGCTTACCAATGTTTACTATTTATATATTTCTGTGTATATTCAATGTGCATACTAAGAATTTAGGGATAATGTAACTGGCAAAAAAGCAGAATAATGTCCCCTCCGGCATCGAAATCCTACTTCTTCCGTCATCATTTATTTAGTGCATATATGAGGTTCAATGTTACATAAAAACAATGTTGCATTTTATGAAGATGATCTGTAATTGGGAAAACAGCTCCTCATTTACATGTTAAAACAGTTTAATTTTAATAAGGATTTTAGTGCACCATGGAACTATTGTATAAGTTATTGTTGGTACAGTGGACGAAGTGTAATTGCAATGTTAAAGGAAGCTCTGTGCCTTTGCTTGTAAGTAGCTATTTGGGTGACAAGATTCAGTAATTAGTTTCACAAAAGTCTGTTATTATTGGGACTTTCATACAAATGAGTCCCAGGAAGATATAACAGCAGAACACAATAGCACTGACATAACAAGTGCAACAAGAGGTTTAATTACAAAGAATTGTTTCTTCTATCTCATGCTGCAAGAGGGAAATTGTAAGTTATCAAAGCAAATGCAAATGAACAATGATGAGACAAAAGGATGCTCCATAGAACATGATTGTATATTATAGAGCTATTGAGTCTGTCCTGGGTGGTTCAAACAAATACAACTGCAGTAATTATATGTATAGTGCATTAAGACACAAGGTTGATTGCCTTTTAATCTACACAAATGGCAGGACGCTGACCGGCCAGGGAGCTCAGCCAAGCTGATGAAAATGAAGAAAGACGTCTTCTCTCTTTTGAATAATCCTTTGGCTGTGAATTTCTAGATACAATAAAGTGCCGGAGTTAAGTCTGTCATTGTAACAGAACGAGGTATTACTGATCTCTTTAGCTTGTTACGTGTATCAGAATGAACCTCCCGTGGGCTTTAGAAAGAGTATAACTGGCAATAGTTCCCAACGTATGATATAAATGTCCTTTATCCCAGCGGACTCTGCTCTTTTCCATCCTGTGAAGCATGAAATATAATTCACAGAGTGGCAGTGCAGCTGCAGTGCGCTACAGAGGACTACAGTATTATTTATGATGTTTCTTTCTGGTTGTAAAAAAAAAATGTGACTGACACTTGGAAAACAATTATCAATATTATTATTATATTTATTTTTAAATTATAATAACCCTTATTACAGGACTGGATGTTGGGCCGTAGGTTGTTATTGTTAACATGGGTTATTTATATTATTGTAATCTATTTCATCTCAATTTTTAGCAATAGCAACAATGTTAACGCCATACAGTCTTGTGTTTCACACACCTTTCAGTCGGGCACAGCAGTGAGGTTGGGGGTTCTATTCCAACCAGGGAGTTATCTGTGTGGAATTTGTATGTTCTCCCTTTGTGAGAGCGGATTTCCTCCGAGTTTTCCCGTTTTTCTCACTGAGTCCAGTAACATACTGGATTATTGGATAATGACAAAAGGAACCATCCTCTGTAAGCTCCTCTGGGGCAGGAAGTGGTGTAGAAAATAAAACATTCTCTGTAAATCTCTGCATGATATGTAGGTGCTACACAAATGAAGGATGAAAATAAAGGTTTATATGAAATCACTGACTGCTCTCTTCAGTCTGAGCACCCCATTGGGGTTTTTGTTTTTTGTTACAAATAATATCCAACTGGTTTATGTCTGCAAAGTGTCTTCAGGTTAGTCACATTAAATACAGTGATTGGCATTATAATGTCCCAACCAATAATGTACCAATGCCCAACTGTTCTCAAGGCTGAAGTTTTTCTGATCTATAGCATAGTTTTAACCAAAGCACTCTCTTCTGTACACTGTTTATATTCGGACGTCATTATTGTTCACATCATAAAACATCAGGATCACTCTTCTCTAGGGATACATCATAACATCACGTTTCACTCATAATTTTCCTACTATTTATACAGCAAGATGACTGAACCATGATTCTGCTGCCAACTGGGATGACTTCAGTTCTTATGGAACTCACTGATCAACACTTCCTAAGCATGTCTCCAATTATTTATTACACGTTAAGCTCTTTATAACATGGGACACTTTACTTGTATCACTGTTTTTGCCATAAACTGTAACCTCATTTTGTTATGTAAAAAACTGTATATCTCATGTGATGAGGGTCAGATATTTTTTCCCACTTAGACCATTATTTTCACCAAAAGAGAAGCCCCCCCAGCCAGTAGCTCCCAGTTGTCTCATTCCCTATTGTGTCCCATTTGTGTAAAATATATGGTAATTATAAAGATCTTAATGAGCCGATAATGAAATATTTGTAGTATGTAAACAATACATTAATATACAGCCTCTGCTTCTGGGACATCCTGCTACAGCCCATGGGGAATTTCCACAAATCTATATGGCAGCAAATACACCCATATAGTACATAGTATTTTGACATAAGCTACCTGCACAAGATTTTGGCTAATCAGTTTATTATTCAATGCGTGCACTCATCCTAAACAAAATCCAATGAGATTTACCTGGCGTGACTGAAAATCCTCAAAGAGGTCATCAGCCTATACTGTCATAGAAGCCTTTACAGACATATTACATTGTACTCCGATAACACTGATTTATCCTGGTACTTGCTACTGCAGAAATTGAAGAAGAACTCTGTGTATTGATAGATTGCATCCACCCCTGGCAGTGTAAAAGTTAAGGCTATTAATAATGCATTAGAATCTTGCATATTATTTTACCATGATGCTAAGAGTAGAAACGTCTCTACAGCATGTTATTAGTGTAAAACCTCCTGTCATGGGAAATGATGACTATTGTATTCAGGTGCGTTGTATTACATTAGATATTCCTCCTCACTGATCTTCCTATAGACCATGATTATTCTGTCTTAGTGTGCACAGCAATACTGCATCCCTTATGCATACCTTTGTGCAGTCATCAACCTGCTGCAAGGTAATATTACCAGCCTCAATCTCCTCTGGGTAAGTGGAAGAAACACAAGATTCTAATCCCAATTATTTCAAATTCTATTTGTAGACCTGCCAAGTCACATGGTTCCATCGAGTGACATATTCAATTAGGGCCATGTCAAATAGCTACATGGTGACCACAGATGGTAAAACAAAACGGCTGGCAGGACATGATGGAACTAATAGTTCCACAACAGCTGGAGAGTGACAGGTTGCATATCTCTGCTCCAGTGTGGCTTAGAGAACCCCTCTTACTTAGGGATGTAGTCATATCGGCGATGGTCATATCGACCGACTCACGTTGGCGTTACCATAGGAATGTTGACATTGTGACTGTTCACATTACCATTGTCGACAGTCACAATGTCAACATTTTAAACATGTTGACAGAATGAATTTGTCGACAGATTACCCATCGCCATATTGTACCCAACCCCTTAGGTTCTGCTACACAAGAAGTGTCAATGGTGGGATCATGTTTAAAGGGACAAACCCCACACATTAATCAGAGGCTACTAACATTAGTTTTATACGATATCCAGATAAATATCTCATTAGTTGACATACTTTTAAATAAAACAATAGCAAACCAAACCAATCCACATGGCTTTGTATGGTAACTAGAATGTATGATTTTACTATGCAATCATTGTCTCCTTCTTTTATTGGGATTTGAATCCATCCTTGAGGATGTGAATGCATGTAACTATGTATATCTGACTTGCCTGGAAGGCAATAGCAGTACACGTTTTATTCATGTTATGTTCTTTGAAAAAGAAAGCAAACATTGCAAATGTTTATTAACATGTTTTATGGGTTTGGGTTGGAAAAAAATATGTTCTCACAGACAGTGTCCAGCGGTTCAGTCTGAGAGTGAAACTTCTTCACAGTACCATCTGCCAGCTCTTCCATTACTGGTCCCAAGTTGGCCATTAAATATTGTCTAACATGGAAAAGAAACATTCTTGGGCTGTTATGTGGCATGTTACTGACTTTTGAAATAGAAGACTAGGCTTTGAGAACCTAAGTTTAATTGTTTTGTCCCTAAGTGAGCTGTGTCTGCTATAAGTTTCATGTCCCATGTCCCATAAGAAGACATTTAACGGGGGATGGGAGCTATTCCTAATAAAGCCTAAAATGATTATACAATTTATTATAATATCAGGATCTTCATAGATAATACTCTACTATATATATCTTGATTTTTTTCATGCTAAGAAATATTGTTTGGAAAGTTGTCTATGTTAAAATTAAGTAATTAAATAAATAGAATTAAACAAAAGTCCAGGTACTGTAGTAACACTTGTGGGCAACAGGTGGCAATATAGAGCCCAACCATTTTCCAGTGCTTGTTTATTTGACCCTTATAGAAACTTGACGTTTGTACGTATTTTAGGGTAAGATAAAAATACACTGAAAATGTATCAAGGATTGTTTTGGTATGTTTGTGTACCAATATCTATATCATGTATATATAATGAATTTAAGATGATGTTTCATTTGAGAAATTAAAAGTCTTAGGGCTTACCCCAAACTAAGCGTTTAATTCTACAGTTATAGCACCAAATACACCAAGCTGGGCTTCAGGGGTCAAATCAAATGCCCCCTATGATTTTACTAGTTGGGTGACTGGGAATTTTAAAGAAAAGTTATACAGGATTTATGAAATTATTCATAAATATAGAAACACGGTTCCTTATTGTATTATAAAAATCATATGCGAAAGCCAGTCATTAAGGAAAGTAAGGCAAAAAAAGGATTAAATATTCTCCTGAACAAACCATGTTGCAATGCAAGGGGTGCAAATTAGTTTATTATTTTGCACATAAGTTAAATACTGGCTGTTTTTTCATCTAGCACACAAATACTTGATAGCTTTATTTTTACACTGAAATTTAAAGTTGATCTAGGACATTCTGTACCCCAATTATAAATTTGTTCCCACATTTTCAATGTACCTCCCCCCCCCCTCCAATGTAATATGGTTTTGCCCAGGTGCAAAGTTACTCCTTTTTTATGCTTTGCTCTGCTTAATAACTCAGGCCCGTTGAGTGCACTGAAATCACTTTGTGTAAATTTCAGAACAATATAATGTCCATGTTTATTAAATGAATCCAAAAAAATAATAAAATTATCAGCACTGCACTAGTGCAAAACGCTAGTTTCCAGACTAGATTTGTTTCTTGTCAATTAGTAAGAATTAATTTACTGTGGGTAATAAAAAAAATATTATTTTTCATAAACATTCATTTTTTTTTACAATAACAACTTTCAAACAAGGATACATTGCTGTGCAAATCATGTTGGATAAAAGAAATGGTTATGACATTCAAAGAAACCAAATAATGATTCATTTAATCACTGTTATTATTATATAGCAGCTCTTTATTTTTTCAGGACTCTGACCCCTTGGTGCGTCATTTCGCAAAGAATTATAAATAAAATGTCATGTTAACGTCTCCTGCTGGCAATCCCCCGACTTGTAATCTCCATCTCTCCAGGACGTATTGTAACAGGAAGATCTCAATGAACAACTCTTGTGCAGCAAAAGATATCTTCATTTTTCTCCACTAGATTCTTAATTAAAGTTTGTATATGTTAATGAAACTTTACTTGTTTTTATGTATTAATTTCATTACAATAACATTCAGTTCTAAATACATTTCCTGTCTCCTGAGAAAATCCTCTGCTCTTCAACGGGATGTGCCTAATAAAATAAATGTACAGTATGTAAATAAAATCATGCTCTGTGCACTAACAAACAGCAACCAATCAGATGTTTCCTTTCATTTACGTAACTGGTTGTAGAAAATGATAGCTACAATTTAATTGGTTTAAATGAGTTACAGCATAGGTGTGCAAACAGCACAATATTATTTCATAATGCTCATGGTGTTGGACAGCAGGCAGATACCCCTGTTGCAATTGTTATCAACACGAACCCTACTGACATTTTAGATTTACTTGGACTAGTTTGTACATCCCCTTGTTTAGGTATGACTGAGCAAAGTAAAAATTTGAGGTTAGAGTGGTTTTTGTAAGTTTGTCATTTGTCAAAACACATTCCACCCCAACCTGCTATTAGAGAGCACTACTCTTAATTAACTAGGAGAAAATAAGGTGCTTACTCTAACAATGGGAGTACCCTTGTATTAGGCAGCACAGTGGCATAGTGGTTAGCACTTCTGCCTTACAGCACTGGGGTCATGAGTTCAATTTCCGACCATGGCTTTATCTGTGAGGAGTTTGTATGTTCTCCCCGTGTTTGCGTGGGTTTCTTCCGGGTGCTCCGGTTTCCTCCCACACTCCAAAAACATACTGATAGGTTAATTGGCTGCTAACAAATTGACCCTAGTCTGTCTGTCTGTGTATGTTAAGGAAATTAGACTGTAAGCCCCAATGGGGCAGGGACTGATGTGAATGAGTTCTCTGTACAACGCTGCGGAAATAGTGGCGCTATATAAATAAATGGTGATGATGATGGTAGCTATTTTTGCTATTTCCATATTTCAAATAAAACATGCAATCTCACTCATTTCATAACATTTCCTTACATCAAGCCTATTCTCAGCCCAAAATATGAAACAGATGTAGCAATAGTTTTTACACCACAGTCATTAAACAATGGATCCCTATGAGAAGCTCACACTCTGGCTGCATAGGAATTTTTTCAACGCATCCTGCATATTTGCAATTGTTATTATGCAGTATGCATCAGTATTATCATATATAATCACTATATAAGCAAAGTAGGCCACTACCTAGGGCAGCATATTTTAGAAGTCAGCACAAAAAATTATAATGTTTTATTTATTTTTTCCTTTTAATATTATTTTGTACACTTTGTCTTTGCTAAACACTTGTTTTTCCTTGTACAAATAACTGAGGAATATTGGATAATTGGGTGTGGTGTGAGCAATCCCTAATTTAGGGCATATTTATTCTCAAAGCTTAGGGCAAGAACTGGAAATATGGTCCTGTATATAATAAAATAATGTAGTTCTCATGTATCCCATTGTAAATGACTGACCTAGGAACCCTAATATGAAAGTACATGATGATAATCAGGGGCAGGCTGGGCCGGGGGGCAGGGGGGCATCGGTCCCTCGGGCCGCTCAGTCTGACCCCTGTTTGGGCCGGACAGTGTGGATGTCAAATTTTGTTCATATTATCCACGGCCGCATCGCAAAACACGCGATGAGGCCGCGTCAGCGCACAGGCGGCCGCATCACATGACACGCGATGTGGCCGCATCATCAATGACACGGCCGAATCGCGTGTCATGTGATGCGGCCACCTGTGCGCCCCCCCCGGGCTCAGATCTGCCAGCCCGCGCCTGATGATAATATAATGCAGTTAGACCTATTGATGGAAGTAGCTCCACCACCTCCCTCAAAACTCCCTCACTGTCAATGACACCACAATTTCCTCAGTCTCCCAAGCCCACTGCCTTTGTATCACACTTGACTCTGCTTTATTCCTCACCTCCAGACTCTCTTCCAGTCCTGTCGATTCCACCTTAAACCTTAAAAACATTGCCACAATACACCGTTTTCTTACTCAATATGCTACCAAAACTCTTATCCATTCTCTCATCATTCTCTTAACTACTGCAACCTCCTGCTATCTGGCATTCCTGACACCCATATATCCACACTTCAATCTATCCTAAAAGCTGCTGCAAGACTGATCTTCCTCTCTCACCACTCCACATCTGCTGCATCACTTTGCAAGTCCCTACACTGGCTCCCTGTGTCCACCAAAATCCGATTCACATTAATAACCCTTACCTACAAAGCCCTCAACAACACTACCACGTCATACATCTCAAATCTCATATCAAAATACTCTCCCTCTGACCTGTGCCTTGTCTCGTCTCCAGGGTTGCCAAGAGGAATTCAGGGCCCCGGTACAACAACTTCATGGGGCCCCCCTTATAGCAGAGAATGTAAAAAAAAAATAGCAAAATTGCTAATACATATGTTCGTACAATTGGGGCCGTGGCTATGCATCAATGGGCCCCTCCTACAGATAAAAAAAACTGAATTGTTGTATACACCATTGAACGGTCACCAAAAATTAGGATTGTTCCACTAGAATCACAACATTTCACACACTCTCCAGCTCTCTCCTACCCATTCCTCTCACTTTCACCACCTGTGGCTGCAGGTTTCTTTAGTTGTGGCTTGTCTGGATCCTGGAATGTTGGGGGCCCTATTTGGAAAAAAAATGGGTACATTTAAAAAATTACAGCCAGCAACGGCATTAAATCAATAGCACCCACGATTAATAATTAGGCCCAGCCCCAACATTAAAATAATAGTATTCACATTTAATAAATAAACCTATTTCCCTCCCTACAAACAGCCCCAGCAAAAAATAGTATTTACATTTCAGAAATATACCTATTTCCCTCAACCATCACTGTCATTAAATAATTTATAGGCACATTTAATAAAGAGACCTCATTCTCCCCAAACTCATACCCACATTAATTTAACCATCCCATCTTAAATTAATAGTCCCCACTATTAAATTGCCCCACCATCACCCCACAAGCAAAATTGCATCCATTAATTCTCATACTGTGCCTCTCTCCCCCCCTTTTTTCTCATACTGTGCTGTGCCTCTTTCCCCCTTTTTTCTCATACTATACTTCTCTTCCCCCGTTTTTCCTCACACTGTGCTTTTCTGCTTTCCTCCCTTTTTTACTTACCTTTGTATTAGCTTCTTTCTTCTCTTCTCTTTTCTTCTGTCTTCTCTCTTCATGTCTTCTCTCTTTCTGAATGACGGCCGTAACCTGATGACTTCACGCCTGACATTCAGTGTAAACAGAGCATGTATTATTATTATTTTATTTTTACTACCTTGTTCCCCCCACCAACAAAGGGGCGGAGCCTACTGGCATGCACGGGCCCGGGTAATTAGTACCCTCTCGGCAGACCTGCTAGTCTCTAGTAATCACCTCTCACCAGGGTTGCCAAGAGGAATTCAGGGCCCGGGTACAACAAATTCATGCCCCCCCCCCCCCTCATAGTCGAGTAAGCCCCCAAAAAATTTTGGTCGGCGCAATTTTTTTTTAGTATGTAGTCATACATTCAGGGGCGTGGAAATGCGCCGTTGGGGTGTGGCTAGCCTAACGGCGGTGCAAAATTTTTCGAGGGGTGTGGTCATGCATTTGGGGGGCGTGGCAAATGTACCATTGGGGCGTAGCTAGCATCAAAATCACTAGGCTCTCAATTCGCCGGAGCGTCACATATGTTCAAGCACTCCTGACTTTCAGGACATCTACCACCACAGTGTAGTATACAAAGAATGCAGTGTGTACACAAGCAGTTTAGTCTTGGCCTACACCTTACATTGGGCACAACATTCACCAAAAATTGGTATTGTCCCTACTAGAATCACAACATTTCACGCACTGTGCTGCTCTCTCCTACCTGTTCTTCTCACTTTCTCCACCTGTGGCTGCTGGTTTCTTTAGTTGTGGCTTGTCCGGATCCAGGAATGTTGAAGGACCTATTTTGAAAAAAATAAATGGCTACATTTAGAAAATTACAGCCAGCCCCGGCGTTAAATCAATGGCACCCACGATTAATAATTAGGCCTTCCTCCAGCCCCAACATTAAAATAATACTATTCACATTTTCACATATTCACATTTAATAAATAAACCTATTTCCCTTCCTGCAAACAGCCCCAGCAGTACCTATTTCCCGCAACCATCACTGCCATTAAATAATTCATAGTCACATTTAATAAATAGACCTCATTCTCCCTAAACTCACCCCAACATTCAATAGCCCTCAAACCACCCCATCTTAAAATTAATAGTCCCCACTATTATTATTATTATTAATATTTATTTATAAGGCGCTACAAGGCATCCGCAGCGCCGTACAGAGACAAACAAAATCACAATACAATGGGAGACAGCACAGTACAGTAAACACAGCAACTCAGTACGCTCAATGCACAGCTAGAGAGGGCGGGGAAGGGGGAGGGAGGATCCGAAAATGACGGGGCCCAAGAAGGGGGGCGTGGAAGACAGGGAGACCCCCAGGGGGGAGGAGGGAGCGAAAGTGGATGTGGGGTGGAGGACCTTTGAGGAGGAGGGCTAAGTAGCTGGAGAGCAGAGTTAGAAGTGGTGGAAACAGGAGGAGAGATGGCCCTGCTCAGAGGAGCGTACAATCTAAGGGGAGGGGTGGACAGACAGAGAGACGCAGGGGAGAGAGGGAGAGTAGGGGGACAGAGGCAGAAGATAAGGTAGGAAGTTAAGTGGGAGACAGAAAGGCTTTAAGAAAAAGGTGGGTTTTTAGGGCCCGTTTGAAGCTGGATAGATTAGGGGAAGTTCTGATGGAGGGAGGGAGCTTGTTCCAGTGGAGGGGGGCAGCGCGGGCGAAGTCTTGGATACGCGCGTGGGAGGAGGTTATAAGGGGGGAAGAGAGGCGACGGTCAGAGGCAGAACGGAGAGGGCGGGATGGAGCATGAATAGAGAGGAGGGTGGAGATGTAGGGCGCAGTGGAGTTGGCGAGGGCCTTGTAGGTGAGTGTGAGGAGCTTAAAGAGGATTCTGAAGGGGAATGGGAGCCAGTGAAGGGCTAGGTAGAGGGGGGAGACAAAAGAGGAGCGGCGAGAGAGGAAAATAAGCCTAGCTGCAGCGTTAAGGACGGATCGAAGGGGATCGAGATGAGAGTGGGGGAGGCCAGTGAGGAGGAGGTTGCAGTAGTCCAGGCGGGAGATGATCAGAGAGTGGATAAGGCATTTGGTGGCATCTTGGGAGAGGAAGGGCCGGATGCGAGCGATGTTGCGCAGCTGGAAGCGGCAGGATTTAGCAAGAGAGAGGATGTGGGGGCCAAAGGAGAGAGAGGAGTCGAGGATGACACCAAGGCAGCGAAGTTGGGGGACAGGGGAGATAGAGGTGTTGTCGACAGTGATGGAGAGGTCAGAAGGGGATGGGGTATGAGAGGGAGGAAAAACTATGAGCTCAGTTTTGGCAAGGTTAAGTTTGAGGAATCGAGAGGACATCCAGGAGGAGATGGCAGAGAGGCAGGCGGACACCCTAAAGAGGAGGGAGGGAGAGAGATCAGGAGAGGAGAGGTATAGTTGAGTGTCGTCAGCGTAAAGGTGGTAGCTGAAGCCGAAGGAGCTGATGAGTTCACCCAGGGAGGAGGTGTATAGAGAGAAGAGTAAGGGTCCCAGAACAGAGCCCTGAGGGACCCCGACTGGAAGGGTGGATGGGGGGGAGAGAGACCCAGAGGTGGTGACAGAGAAGGAACGGTGAGTAAGGTAAGAGGTGAACCAGGACAGGACTGGGCCGGAGAGGCCGAAAGACTGGAGGGTGTGAAGGAGGAGGGGGTGGTCAACGGTGTCAAAGGCTGCAGAGAGGTCAAGGAGGATGAGAAGGGAGAAGTGGCCCCTGGCTTTTGCAGAGAGGAGGTCATTGGTGACTTTAGCCAGGGCAGTTTCAGTGGAGTGGAGGGGGCGGAAACCAGACTGGAGAGGATCAAGGAGGGAGTATTCAGAAAGGTAGGAGGTGAGACGGCTGCAGACGAGCCTCTCAAGAATTTTGGAGGCAAATGGGAGAAGAGATATGGGGCGATAGTTCGAGAGAGAAGTGGAGTCGAAAATAGGTTACTTAAGAATGGGGGATACGAGAGCATGTTTGAAGGAGGAGGGGAAAATGCCAGTGGAGAGGGAGAGATTAAAGAGGTGAGCGAGGTGGGAGCAGGTGGTGGGGGAAAGGGAGCGAAGAAGGTGGGAGGGGATGGGATCCAGGGGGCAGGTAGTGGGGGGGGATGATAAAATGAGAGAGTGGACTTCCTCGCCGGTGGTGGGACGGAAGGAGTGGAGGGGAAGGTGGTTGGGGGGGGAGGACAGAAGAGTGGGAGGGGTGGAAGAGAGAGTGGAGGAGGAGATTTCAAGTCGGATGGCCTCGATTTTAGAGGAGAAGAAGGAGGCGAAATCAGAGGCAGTCAGGGAGGAGGGGGTGGGGGGAGGGGAGGGGGCCAGGAGAGTGCTAAAGGTGGCAAAGAGGCGGCGGGGGTTAGAGGACTGGGAAGAGATGAGGGATTTAAAGAAAGATTGTTATCACCCTATCACCCTACAAACAAAATAGCACCCATTAATTAGCCGCCACCTACCTCACACACACTACATTGCAACAAGCCCCCTGTGCCATCACACACAAAATACTGTGCCCCTTCTTCACAACTACACTGTGCCCCCTTATGCTCAGACTGCGCCCTCCATGCTGCCTTCCCTCCTTTTTCCCTTTGTGCCTCTCTCCCACTTTTTTTTATTCCTCTGTGCCTCTCTCCTTTTTCTCCTCCTCTGTGCCTCTCTCCCACTTTTTTTCCCTCCTCTGTTCCTCTCCTTTTTTTCCTCCTCTGTTCCTCTTTCCCACTTTTTTTTCTCCTCTGTTCCTCTCTCCCACTTTTGTTTCCTCCTCTGTGCCTCTCTCCTTTTTTTCCTCCTCTGTTCCTCTTTCCCACTTTTTTTTTCTCCTCTGTTCCTCTTTCCCACTTTTTTTTCTCCTCTGTTCCTCTCTCCCACTTTTGTTTCCTCCTCTGTGCCTCTCTCCTTTTTTTTCCTCCTCTGTTCCTCTTTCCCACTTTTTTTTCCTCCTCTGTTCCTCTCTCCTTTTTTTTTCTCCTCTGTTCCTCTTTCCCACTTTTTTTTTTATTCCTCTGTGGCTTACCTTATCCTTGATGATACTATTCACATTAATACACCCTCACAGCTGTCCCAATCTCCTCTCTCGCACCTCTTGTTTCAGCTGTGCCCTCTTCCAATTAGAATGTAAGCTCTCTGAGCAGGGTCCTCTATACCCTTTCATGTTTGTATTTATTGTGTCTGCCTTGTATATCCTTGTTTATGTATGTCCTGTTTTCCCTACTGTGCGGCGCTGCGGAGCACTGTGGCCCCTTACAAATCTACAATCATAATAACAGCAGCAGGTTGGACATTTATAGATTCCTAGAAAGGAGATGAATGTCGATAGCAGAACATGGTGAATATTGTCATTCCTTATAAGGGCTTTACATGAATGATTCTTATTTTCCTGAAGGTGGAGTTATATGGGTGATGTTTTAACCCTGCATCATACACACAGCGCAATCCTTCTTGAAAATATATTTATCATGTCACAAATTTACGAAATTACATAATGATGCGTACAAGCCCCAAAAAGATTGTGAGATACAAAACAAGCATTCAAAAATGTTTTCAATATTGTCAGTGTATAGGCAGTAGTGGGAAGCTGATAACCATACCTATCTAAGTAAGTACAATAAGGAGACATAATGCGGCTGTTTGGACCACTAAACTGCTGTCGATGTGTGGCGGTTTAAAACCGCCACCACGCGCTACAGAATATGTTGGCGCTATATAAATAAATGATGATAATGATGATCCTTAGTAAATCTAGCCCTTGGAGTGGAAATTCAGACAGACACACTCTGTCTCAACTAGTGGGTATTACAGAATGGGTGAAGACTTTTTTTTACTGTCCCTGCCAACTTTGGGGGCAGACATGATGTTTTCGACACTTCAGCTTTAATATAGCTGTTAATCCTAGCATGTCTTGTCAGCTTAATATTAAAAAACTACCATACACACTCACTAAACTATAAGAGAGAAAATCATAAAAAAAAACAAATATACAAAAAAAAAACAACCTTATTTTTCTACTGAAAAAAAAAATGGAAAATTGTATTTAATTTCATAACATATTAACAAAGAGCAGTATTTTGGTTTTAAAATATAATTTACTTTATTAATAAAAAAGCATCACTACACAACTGCCAAAAACACTCTTTTTTAAAAATAAAAAAATAAAAAATATTTTCTAAAATGATTCTGTTTGAGCGAGCTGATCTGTCCCGAAGAGGGGGCATTAAGTCTGCAATCTCTCATTTGAAAGTTAGCACCTTTACAAGTATGTGCTATTCTCTAGTACAAAAGCTTCACACTTCTGCATGGTTTGTGAAGATTATTTTTCGTGGAAAACACCAAGAAGAAAAAAACGAAACAATGCCTCAAATTTATAAACATCCACAGTAATTACAGAAATTCAGACGGGGATAATTTTCAACAACGATTCTTCCATTTTAACACCTGGAAATTTTAATTGCCATCTTTTGTATATGTGAACATTTTATTTCATTAAGAAAACCATGGAAACGTGTGGCTGCAAGCTGTGAAATGATCACATCTCACACATACGCCCCTGTGTCCACACACCTTCCTTTATCTATTCACAATAGGTAGTCAGCCATTTGAAGAAGCCGGATTCTTTATGTACTGGGAGGTGGTCTAGTACTCTGGCTGTTAACTGAAGATGAGAAATTACTGTGACAGCGGATTGTACGGCTAGAACATTACCTGAGATGATTCAACTGTAGTCACAGCCAGGATCATATATTGGAAATATATACACATATAATAAACTATAATATATGGGCACTGTTGGCATATCCAGCATCAATATCTACACTTGTCTTGGTGCAGAAGCAGATATGTTGTTTCACATAGGTGAATATCAGTATATCTAATAATATCTCTTAATCGCACAACAAATTATTACTGATTTTATTAGTGAAAAGAAGGGAATGCAACGGTTAAGGGGTCTCAGCAGTTTTGTGTATTGCACTTGGTGTCAGTGATATGACAATGTGCTGAGCAGATTTCTCTCGCTGTTGCTAATACTGATATTTGGCTGTTTGAGACACCTGCCTATTTTAAAGAGTGTGTCCATGTGTTTGAATGAGGGCGTGCAGCATCGATTTAATCCATCGGAGGCATTGCCAGTGTAACTAAGAGGACGTTACTGGTATAATCAATATAAGGGAATAAGGGAGATTCTGTTTTCACCCCGGGGCATTCTGAGAATTATGGGCAGTCAATAAGAGCAGCCTGAATGAGAAGCAATAACTGTGAGCACCACAAAGACTGTCTCCGGTTGGCCAAGTGCTTTTCAGTAGCAGAACCAAGAGTAGGTTAATAATACTAGGAATCTTGTACTGTATGTGTTACTGGATATTGGGATGTCTTGTATACCTGTCATTCTGGGCAGTACTATATATTGATCATTTGGGGATGCAGAGCATGCAATTAATTAGGGCTGTATAAAATGCTTGTGCGTCTTATTACTGATGGGTTAGCTGGCTCATCTCAGTTGTTATACGAGGGCCACTAATTCACTTTTTTGTATTTTTTTTTCCAAGATGTTCTATTTAAATAATGTTTTATGTTGTTCATATAAGTATTACTACATTAATATAAATATATATATATATATATATATATATATATATATATATATATATATATATATGAAAAGAGAGAGAGAGAGAGAGAGAGAGAGAGAGTTATGGTACTTACCTTACCTAACACAAGCAAAATAACTTCTGCTGTCCAGTTATTTTCACACAGTATGGTAATATTCTTTATATTTCTACTACATACAATATTGCAGATAATAACAAGGGCAATATGTACCTAATAACATGAAATAATAATACACATAATACACCGATGCTCTGATGTATATACTTAGACTGGGCCAAGGATTAAAAAGTACATTAAACCGTGAGAAACGGGTGATGAATACAAAGTTCTCAGTCCAGTAGCTCCCCATTTCCTCACGGCAGGCTTGACAGCCAATCCAGAAAAGTGTGCCATAGCTACGAGACAAGACAAATATCTGGGGTACATTGTTGGGCAAGGGCAAGGTGAAAGGAGTCAAAAACGAGCCAAGGGAAAGAATTCACAGTTAAGAACCCTCCTGGGCTTAGTAGGGTACTACAGGTGATTCACAAGACATTTCACCACTAGAGATGCTCTGCTTACATATATGTTAAAGAAAAGTTGTCCAGACAGATTAGGCTGATCTGACTCTGCAGAGGCTGCTTGGTCAGACCATCGCTTAGTCCTGTGTACTTCTCCAGTGCTACAAGCACTTGGTGCACTTCACAAAGTTTTATGTAAGACCAGTGGTCAAAGCGGGCTAGTGTATGGTGGTATAAGCCATACCGCCACTCCTCCTGCTCCTTTTATTATAAAATTATCTAATTCCATTCACTTACATTTTCCATACAACCACTTCTAAATTTCCACTTTGGCAACTGTGTAAGACTATCCCATATGGATAAATATTCAGCCTAACTGATTAATAGCCTTTGGCACCAAGATGCATTTCAGGACTGCGGTTTTCCCTATATACAGTCCGTATCCCTCCGGGATCCAAAGATTCTAACGAAGAAAAAAAGAATGTGTTCCATAGTGCATTAAAACAATGTTTTATTAGGCATTTTATTGAAAAGATTCACTGAATACCATCAATACAGAGTAACAAGGGCAACAGTAAATTGCAATTCCAATAACAGATTATCATTAGCTGAAGACACAACAGAACATGGCAATATAATACCACCAGAGGAGCTTCTGTGTATAAGTTGACACCAGGCTACGCCCCCTACGCGTTCCATCACAAAGCACTTCATCAAAGGGCAAAGTGCTGCGGTTTCAAAACCGTCAGGAAAATGACAGGTTAGTAACTTTCCCCCTCAGGTGTCAACCAGCGCTGTACAGATCTGTGTGAAGATCTGTGTGGAGACTTGGTGGGTATACTGGATAGTGTGCCAAGACCAACACTTCCAGTTTACCATATAGTCAGGATACACTAAAAAGGAGGCGAACACATCAATCTCTATAGTTCCGCACACCAGGATAGAAAGACATAGAAGAATTGAACCAGATAGAGGTAGACAGTGCAATCCAAGACAGAGTGACAATCACCAATGTGAGTGAGTCACACACCTGTGAAGAATTGTCATTTATATTTGCTATGTGCAACCAAGCTGGTATAAAACTGGTTAATAAACTAGTATATACAAGGACCCGTTTACACTTAAACCCTACAGAGCCTATTAAAGGAGGAAAAAGTACTGAGCTGACCAGAGAAATGCTACGTACACAGGTGGTCCTGAGGTAGTAACTGAAAACCTTCATACAGACTTAAACATACACATTGGTATATTATGTGTATGCAGCCTAGAAGACTAACATTGTAATGTGTAAGCTTCATTAGATATTTAGATCTACCAACAACATAAATGCCAACAAATTAAACTTCTGCATCAAGATAATTGTCATGTTTGAAAACGTAATTCCCTTCAACCCCCCCAACAAAAAACTTGTTGCTTGTTCCAATATTATGTATAAATCTAAAAAATATTTTCTTCCTAATTCCTACTTCTAAAACTTCACCTCAGAGCTGCCAACAATCCCATTTTTCTTGGCACAGGCTCCATTTTTGTCAGTTGAGCATGGTGCCCACTTGTTGGAACAGGGGTGTGTTTTCATCCAAAATAGTTTGATTTGGTCGTATTTTTGTGTAGTTCGGGTGGACCTATGTGTAGTTTTGTGGATCAGGGATGTGCCTTATTTTGTCTTGATTTTCCAATGAAGAAAGTGAACAGAATAATTCAAGTTGCGTTCAAAATAAACACCACATGGGCAACATGTAAAGGAACTATTTACTGCTTTATGTGATACAATGACTTTTTTCACATCCATTTATATGAACTTAAAACTTGCATTAGAAATGCATCTTACACATTCATAAATACATTATAACACCAATGTGTAAGTGGCCTAAGGTGGCGGAGGGGGGGGGGGGGGGTATCAAAATGTAGGACAATAGTTTATTTATTTTTTATTTTGCTGAATATCCTAAATGAATTGCTTGGTATACATATATGTCAGTTTCTGTAAGGGAGGAGCACAATGATGTATACTGTTTCCAGCCCTAGAATGTGTATAGATACAAGCTTAGACTGGCTTTTGAAGTAACAAGAGGATATTCCATGGGCCCCAAGTCCAAGTGGGCCCATATAGTATGTTTGATATATGCCGTGTACAGCAAAAGTGACTTTATTGCCCTATGATATTACAAAATAATTAAACATATATGTGCATACTGTGAATCATTGTGCATTTTTTTATTTATTGGACCATAGTAACCAAAATTCCCGAGGCTATTTTTTTGCCCAGTTCAACGATTTGGACCCATTCTTGTATGCAGTCCTAATCAGGAACAACATAGAAGATTTGCGGTATATATATATATACTATATATATATATATATATATATATATATATATATATATATATATATATATATTATTACTCATTTCCTTTGATTTTTCAGATCTAAAATTCAATGTTCGTTATTTCCTCTAGAGAATTAAATGAAGACAGTAATATCCAAAAATATCTGCTCGGTTCCTGTTCTATGACTTTGCAATGCAGTCATTAACCTCCAGAATGTCTATTACAGTTTCCTGTAAGTAATAACTTCCAAATATTTTAAATGTGTCTAATAAAATAACGTCTGGCATAAGAAACGGCCCAAGATTTGAAACAATGAGCATTGTAATTGACCAAAGCTTTGTAATCTCAGCTGCATAATGTATCCTGCTTAGAAATAGAAGGGGACATTTCTTTGTTGTCGGGAGAGCTGTGATAGTTCATCCAGGTCTATGTGAATTGGGACCAGAGGTTCCATCTACAAACAACTCAAACTTATTTTAGTATATTCAGTATTTTACAGAAATAATTGCCTACCTTTCTGGCTTCTCTCTGTGTTTTCGGCAAAGTCTTTATATCATTTAGGAAGATTTAAAAAAAGTTATCACATTTAAACCCCAATCTTCAAATATTTCTCTAGCAATTCTTCTGTTCTTATCAATTATTGATCAGGTAGTGGAGTTTGGCTGGTGTCATCACTTACGTATGGTGTGGTCATTGATGTCTGGTGTTCTTAAATAGAATTTTGGTTTATTATACAAAAAATAAATGTAACAGATCAGGGGGTAAATATATGAATCTCCGGATTCTTCTTCTACAACTACTTGATTTGAAGTAACTAATACTGCGATTAACACTCTCTTGGGACTGGATTAAGTCCCTGTCTGCTGCTGTCAAAAGCACATATCTGACTTAAGGGGAATTTATATGTCTTCATTTCTACCTTGAACATTTACAGAGTTATCTACTGAACTGGGATTAACTTGTTTTCAAGCTAAGAAAAATAGGATCTCTGTCTGCGAATTGAGACATTATCCCTGGTCATTGATAATATCAACAATTTGTGTATAGGTTTATCAGGTTGTTCAATATATTGTCAGTTATAGATGTTTAATCAGTTTTTAGTAAATGTAGTATATATTTTTGGAATGAACTGTATCTTATGAGCGTTATTATATGGATTCTGCCATAGTTTGACCATTTTATTTGTATTCATTTGATTTACCCCTCTTCAAGCTGAGAATTCAGCGCTGTATATTTTTCCTCTTATAATAAACATAGTAAAGCTGAAGGCAGGTTCATGTGTCGTGTTGTGGATGGGTGTCCTGCACATTCTATACAGCAAGCGTGGCTAACCTGTGGCACTCCAGGTGTTGTGAAACTACAAGTCCCAGCATACGCTTCCAGCAATAAGCTGCTATATATTGGCAAAGCATGCTGGGACTTGTAGTTTCACAACACCTGGAGTGCCACAGGTTAGCCAAACCTGCTATATAGAATGTCTCCCAGTAGGTTGACCTACAGTCAGGATTTAGTACTAAAATCCTCACTGCACTGACTGGATGTGTCTAAGATGAAATGTAAGGAATGATCACAGCAACAACACTGCGGAGACTGCCAAGAGTATAGCTGTCAATCATATGAAGAGATTCGCCTCACCCAGTATTTAGAATTCAAGTGTTTTTGCAGAGGAAATGGCTGAGTGCCCTTCCACAAGGAATGCCCCGAAAACTGCACCCTATCCATCCTTTTATTGGATTTTTATAATCTTACTCTGAAAGCAAAATCTTGTTTTTCCATGTGTCTGCACTCACCAAGGAACACCTAGTACAGAAGCAAAATGTGTTTTGTGACAGTCAGTGCATTTCCACAAATACGCCGGATGAGATCACAATGTATTTATGTATTTCTACACCTATATAAATAATGGTACTAATGACAAGTACCAAATAAATTTGGTTACTACCAGTCACTGTGCTTCAACAAATCCACCGATTGAGATGAAAATGAATTACCTGTAGATTGCTGATGGTGCTAATGACGGGTACAACCGCATTTGGAGCAATGCAGATTAAATTAATCAAGGTGACCCTAAAGAGTGAGTTCTATATTGAACTAATTGTTTATGTAAACCGTTCTACAAGCTAATGTGCAGAAGTAAAAGAGATAGACTTTATTGATTTATTCATTTGTTCCCTTTAAAGCTAATGTGCAGTAGAGATGAAAGTGAGTGTGAATAAAGTTTATTTTACTTATTTAATCAAGAAATTATCTGATGCCCATTATTACAACAAATATGATATGAGCTACATGTTCATAACGTCTACACATTCAGAATGTGGACATATAAAATGTGCACACATTTGCACACTGTCAGAAGATCTACAGGGGTCCAATGTCAAAATGTCGACATAAATGACCAGATGTATAGCAGGCACTATAACAGGGAACCCGCACCGTGGGGTGCCCCTGCCCTAATGCCAACCAGCCCCAGGCTGGTCAGTACGGGGCTGGAATCCACAGGGAGATCAGTTCTGCAAAAAATGTCCCCCCACCCAAGGTTTAACCAGCCCCGTGCTGATAACACTAGGGCTCTTCCCGCACCCTTGGGGTGGTGGGTCTGGGGTAACATTAATTGTTTAAATGTATGAGTCCATTTTGTCCCTGGTCCACTACAGGTTTCAGCATGCCCAGGCTGCCATAATGTGCTTGGGCACGCTGGCGCTTGAAGTACTACAGGCACCAGTATGCTTATTGCTGCCAGGACATGCTGGCACTTGGGGAGCCTGCTGGGATCTGTAGTGCACCGAGAAAAAATGTAAATAAAACAGACAAAGTGTAAACATGATTTTAATTGAAATAAAAAGAAATAATAAATCCAGGGATCCTTGGCTTTGCAAAATAACAAAAAACCTCATACATGACGCAGTACACTAGCTCCTAAGAGTTCCCATCGCAAATGAGCTCATACCAGCGGATCAGTCATACATATAACATACATATAACAACATACATATAACATACATATAACATACATATAACATGGGGATTTCCCACGGCTTGAACTCAGAGATCGAGTTCAGGTCGTGGGAACTGATTTGACATTATGGCTAGAGGTCCCCACACTGCGGGATCCCCTGCTATAGTGCCACCAGCTCATGCTGTCAAAGCTTAGTGCTGGGAATAGTAAATTCGGGGGAACCCCATGCTTTTCGTCCTCCTGATTTTGCTAGTAGCAGCCTAGGCTGCCAGCTTTAGGGTTGGTTAAGCTGTTTGGGGAAGGGGGGCACGTCATTTTTTTTTTTACATTTATTTATGTCGACATTTTGAATGTCGAGATCACAACACTCTGTAGACACTACGGGCCTGATTCATTAAGGAAAGTAAAGCAAAAATAAAGGAGTAGCTTTGCACCTTGGCAAAACCATGTTGAATTGGAGGGGGAGGCAAATTTAAAATGTGGGGACAGATTTATAGTGCTATAGTATATCTATGTCATCCATGTCACCTGAAGCATGTTGTGGCTATAAAATTATCCCCATTTTACACTGCAGGTCCACGCAAGGTAAAACAGTCATACAAACCAATGACAAGGTCTCTTGTAAATTATGGAAAAATAGGTATTATGACACAAAAAATTTTAAGTGGTAAGGGATTGCCCCAGGAAAACCAGGACAGATGGGAGCACGACCTAAAACACAAGTTAGTTTACACACAAGAGTTATTAATTATGCAAGTAAAAGTATCAGGAGTTTATCAAATGGAAGATGAAGATAACATTGTGATTGTTGGGAGAGATATTTCCCTAAACACAGCAAACATCTTCTCAGTAATGCCATTAAAGGACATTGCAGATAGCCTCTTTTAGCCACTCTTGGCTCACCACAGTAATAGCTTATGTACTGGTTAATAGCAGATACAAATAGAAGGCCTGATTCATTAAGGAAAGTAAAACAAAGAAATTAGTAACTTTTCACCTGGATAAAACCGTGTTGCATTGGAGGGGGATATACATTTAAAATGTTGGGCCAGATTTATAATTGAGGTAGGGCATGTCCTAGATCAACTTTAATTTCAGCATAAAAATATTTATAGTGTTACATTAAAAACAGCCAGTATTTAACTTATGTGAAAACTAATAAACTAATTTGCACCCCTTACATTGTAACATGGTTTGTCCAGCAGAAAATGTACTCCTTTTTTTACCTTAATTTCCTAAATAAATCTTGCTTTATGACTGTATATACATATTTTAAATGTCAACATTTTTGAACATGTAAACATTTTGTTGGTCGACATTATGGTGTAGACATTCTGAATGTAGACAATTCATGCCCAACCCCAGTACTACAGGGGTCAATGTTGGATTTGAAAACCAGTGGAGAACCTCCTTTAACTTTAATTACCAGCCAAAGTCTAATTAAATGATTTTTTGTTTTATTTAGCTCTTAAATTCTTTAGGGAATTGTGACTTGAGAAGTAACTGCATTCTTCTCTCTTGTCTTCTGATCATTAAAATGTGTCATCTAAATTATGTACAAGAGAACATTTCTTCTTTGAGATTAGTTGTGTGTGTAATACATCATGTGCACTGACGCATTAGATAATTAGGGATGTGTGATAGGGAATAATGTTTGTTCTAAAACCTTCCCATAATTTCTAAATTTCAAAATGACTACATGTAAATGAGTTTCACACCTCCGTTACACTTGACTGTTTGCTTTGTCAAGGCAGGTATTATATTGACGGTATTTTTAGTATGTATGTTATTTGGAATCATTCTTCTAAACTGTTAAAGCACTGAAAAGGGGATTCAGTTTGTAAGGGTTGATAAGCTTTGAAGGCATGGTCAGTCATTGGGTGAGGTGAGTAGTGTGGTTGACATTGAATATGATTGTATACTTGCAGAGTTTGTGATTAAAGGGCAGTGGTTTGTTCAATGTGGTTGTCATTACTTGCACATAAAAGTGTCCTTGATAAGTTTATGAGCAGATAATTTTATAGAATTGAAGGCTAGTAAACAAAGCTATTGTAAGATATGTCTTTCGCCCTACAGACTGTGGAGTTGCCAGTTTAGCTGAACCAGTATTCATGAGATTGTATTCACCAGGAACCAGTGACAGCACAGTGGCATGATGGACTTTATGACCCATTATTCATGAGGAACATAGACTTCATTAAGCTGCACTTTAGTATACTCCACAATGTGATTTCTGCTTGGACAGACTGAGTATGGGTCACAACTCTTGTTGGATTGATTCTGGATCATACTTTGAATTGAAGCTTTTAGCTTCCGCAGAATTTGCTACTATGTGATCCTGCCAAAAGCAGTCATACATCGGGCTTGGTTGCTGATAGAGGAGCGAAGATCATGGCTCAGCAGCTGGAACAACGCTCTGAGACAACAGGGACTATAAGCTACTTTTGGATAGGGTTGTACATTAGATTTTGGTCCTGTGAACTCACTGGTACTTATTCATAAAAGTGCTGTAACCTGTTTATTATATCTACAATAAAATTACATTTTACTTTACCAACTATTTGCCTAGATTATTTCTTACCCACTAGGGGTACCTACCAATACTGGATGTGCCAGGCTGGTGCCTCCGGGTAAACCAACCAGCTGCTACGGTAAAAGAGCTGAACATTAATCCAAGATTCCATCCCATTCCATCAATCAACTAAACCAACTTATCTCAGGCAGCTTCATCATCATCATCATCATCATCATCATTATCATCATCATCATCATCATTTATTTATATAGCGCCACTAATTCCGCAGCTCTGTACAGAGAACCCACTCACATCAGTCCCTGCCGCATTGGGGCTTACCAGGGCCCTCTTAAGAACATCTTGGGCCCCTTGGCACAGCAGTGCACCAGGGCCCCTATATATACAAAAAAAATAAAAAATGATTATATATATGGGGTCCGGTTCATCTGTCCGGTCTGTCTTGTGTGTGTGTGTGTTAGGGAATTTTGACTGTAAGCCCCAGGGCTGTCTTTCCCATTGGGCACAATGGGCAGGTACCCGGGGACCCTGCAGCCCAGGGGGGCCCGTTGGAGGCAGCAAAAAAAAAAAAAAATGGAAAAAAAGAAGAAAATACTTACCTTGCGGTCAGCTGGCGATCCGGCTCCCTCCCTGGTCTCCTCCTCCGTCGCGCTCCGCAATGGATGTCGGGCGGGCGTGATGACGTCACGCCCCACATGCACTGCGAGCGCCGCATGGAGGAGGAGACCATGGAGGGAGCCGGATCGCCAGCTGACCGCAAGGTAAGTATTTTCTTCTTTTTTTTCAGGTTTTTTTTTTTTTGCTGCCTCCGATGGGCCCCCCTGGGCTGCAGGGCCCCCGGGCACCTGCCCATTGTGCCAAATGGGAAAGACAGCGGGATTATGACTCAGAGCCTCGGTTTCAGTTTTGCAATTGGCGGGAATACCCGGATCTGTCTCGGATCCGGGTCGGATCAGCAACGTTCGGGTGGGCTCGGATTTCAGATATCCGAGCCCGCTCATCTCTAATTAGAATACACACAAATATAAAATATAAAATTAATAAAACATTAATCCATATCAAATATAGCAATAAATTGACATCAATTGAAATCAGCATTCATAGTGAGTCAAAACCCATATAGAGTATTCATGATTGGATTCACAGCAGGTGAAGTGATTGATAGACTTGTTAATACACATGCAGATATACACCCTTAAGAAGGCAAAGCTACAAATGCAGAGTGTTGATCCAGATATATAGAGCTTAGTCCCGGAAGGTATTTGTATGTAAACACCAAAGCAGGAGGAATAAATCCTCAATATGCAGTAACTGAAATCCAGCAGTTTGTTGAAGTATCACATATATACCACGGATTGTACGTATAAGCACAGCTTGTACACACCTCCTTTATGAGAGAGGAGAAATAGAAAGTCTTAAGTACTTATCGTGCTATCAGATGGACGGATCACTCAAAGGTGTATCTCCTGGTAATAGTTGGATAAAGGTGTTAGTCCTTCCAGGTCACAAAAAGAGCTCCTTCACCCCGGGGTAAATTAATCGCTCTGTTATATCAATCGCCGGCTGGAAGCCAATAAATGCCTGACGCGTTTCTCGGCACACTTTAAATTTTAAAGTATGCAGCATCTAGAAGGGAGATGACTCCCAAAAGCCAATAAAAAAATCAGTAAATTAAGGTGCGCTCCTTTAAATTAATGAAATATTTACAAGTGAGTAAAATAATTTTTGGAAAGTGATGCCAGCACTATTAAGATCACGGTGTATATATAGCCTATGTAATAACAAGTGTTCTCATGATGTCACAGTTAGAACCTCCCTGAATCTCCTTCTTTACAGCACCTATGTCAAACATTGTAAGGAACATTGTAAGAAAGATCAATAGAACTGATATTCAAAAACATCTAAATGGGTCCTGTATACCATCCCTCCCCCCCTACATAGTCCCCATCTAACTTACTGATAAAACTGTCTTTAAACTTTAAAAAGACGTTGGTCATATGGTTTCACTCCTTGGGGATGTATTTACTATGCAGCGATTCTGTAGAAGCGCCGATTCCCAGCGTTTTAAAGACATTTTTTTAAACAGCACTTTTATTAAAGACAGCGCCCATGGAGTTTTGTCTTTAATAAAATTGCCATTTGAAGAAAATTACTTTAAATTGCTGGGAATTGGCGGTTCTATGGAACCACCGCATAGTGACTATACTCACTTGGCTCCAGGTTGTTATTGCCTTTTTGTATCCCGTTTCTTTTTGATCCTTTTGTGACCTGAATACATTTTCATGTTATGTATTTGATATTTGAAGCTCTCACTGATCACTCAAAAATAAAGAATTATAGAAAAAAACAAAAAGATATCTAAGTGCATGAATAGAAATACAGATCCACAATTTAAAAATGATAATTTTTGAACAGAAAATATGTATATATTGTTAGGAACCCCTCTAGCCGGTACTGCACAACCCGGAGTCTGCTCTGCCAGTCAGGTGTTCACTGGAGCCCCTAGTGGTGGGGACAGACTTGGCCGCAGACTGACAGCGGGTCGTGAAGTGCGTACCGCCTGGGGAGAACCCAGGAAAGCGGAGTGAGGTCCAGGCAAGGGTCGTGGGCCAGCAGCATACAGGGAATCCAGAGAACAAGCCGAAGTCAATGGTCACGAGCAAACAGGAGAGTCGATAATCACTCCAGAGGTCGGGGTCACAAGAAACACAGGCAGGGTCCAAATCCAGGCAAGAGGTCATACACAGGCAATCCGATCGTAATATCCACAGGACAGAACTGGGAACACAGCAGGTCAGCAAACTGGCAACAGGAAGCTATAACCGGCAGTGAGGCTGCAAACCTCACTGCCTTAAATGTACATGTGGGCTAATCAGGGCCTAGCTCTACAACTACTTCCAGGAGCTGACTGATTAAACAATTAGAGCCTAATAGCCACCAGGCTATTGAGTACCTTTGCGCACGCGCCCGGCTGTCCCCTGTTGCCGGGACGCGGCGCTATACTGCGGAGCGTCCAGCCGTTGCCTCGGCAGCGGTCAGGAGTTGGGAGGAAGTGACTTCATGGTGACGGCCGGGACGCCGGAGGGACAGAAAGCGAGCCGCAGTGGCTGTGAGTACCGCCGCGACTCGTGACATATATAATGAAAATAGGTTAGTACATAATGTGTGGCTACACAATTACTTTTTAATAAAATATGAATAATTTGTGAACTTTATACCTGGAACAAATGAGCAGGGAATTAAATTTGTAATATACAGTTGAGGGCATTTATTACACTATTGCAAATTAAATCTCCTATAATAATGCATTCAGTAGAGCGCCACATCTATAAAGCACAGGAACTTTTACTTTCCTGCAGCCCCCTGCAACTTATTTATTAACTTTTGTTTTTATGGCTGCAACATATTGCTCAGCGCTTTACAAAGAATGTTTAACCATCCACATCCGTCCCTGCCTCAGTAGATCTTACAGTCTCTACCATACAAATACACACTAACATTAACCTAAAACATACTTGCCTACTCTCCCGGAATTTCTGGGAGGCTCCCGAATTTCCCGGACTCCCAAAAGAGTAGGCAAGCCTCCCAGACCCTGTAAAATGCTGAAATTCTTGGCATTAATTAGCGGGAGCGGGGCTTAATTGTGTCATTAAGCCCCACCCCCACTATTCAATGGCAATCATTTTCTGTATTTTATAGTAGGGGCAGGGTTATAGTGACGTAACAACATCGTCACGCCCCCTCCTACTCTCTGTACCATGATCTGTACTCCGATCTCCCGGAGTACAGATTTAAACAAGTAGGCAAGTATAACCTATCACTATGCTTTTTGGACTGTGGGAGAGATCCATGCAAACAGGGCCGATGAGAGTAATCATAGGCCTTGGTGTGACCTCTCCTTGGGGTCTCCACATTGGCTGCATGTGCACCTAACCTGACACCTCATGGTGTGTGACTGCGCACAGCTGAGCGCAGCTTTGGCAAAAGCCACGTCTTCACCGTCACTTTCCCCAGTCCTTAATGTGATTCAGATGGGGTCAGAGCTCCATTCGGCCCCACCATAATTTGCCATCGCCATCTTATTAGTCAGAGAAGTACTAGAGTTATTTCATTTTGAGATGCATTCAGAAGTTATTAAAATGCAGCAAGCATGTTTTGGTTTTTTTAAATGGGTGGCAGTACCAGGTATAACCTGTAGTGGGCACTGTTGATATTGACATCTACTGAAGTTTTGGGCTGTATTTAAATAATTAGAATGCTTTCCCAGTACATATTTTTCTTAATATTAATAATGTTTTCATTAATATAAAATGGTATGGCAATAACAATATCTTAAACTAACATATGCAAGGAATAAATATAAATGTACTTCATTTTCGTCCCAAGGACACGTGATGGTAATTCTCTTAGCATGCTCTATTTAATTAACATGACTTGTAAAAAGGTGATAATTCCCCTTTAGGGTTACTGCAAATAAGCATAGCACGTTTAATCCAAAGATTACCTGCATTTGTCCTCTGCTGGTAGGAAGCAGAGCCTGAGATAAACATAATGAAACTAGACTGCCAATTAATTATTAAGGACCAAAGGACAGGAAAAAAAAAATAAGTGTTGAAAAATGTTGTGAAGGCAGTTTTATATTTTGAGACGTTTAATACAGGATTAGCTGTGCTGAAACTAATTTTCTGAAAGACAGAGAAGAGTCTTCAAATCGGTGCTCGCTTGCAAATTAGATTTACATTTAATACAATTAGCTTAATGGAATGAAGTTGCAAAATGACAATCGTGCCTGAACCTCGCTGCCTCGGGAGTCACCTGCCTTGGAAAGCTCTGCAATGAGCCATTAACATATTTAGCCTCTCATTTTAGAAAACAGACTTAGACAGTGGTTGGGAAGTGAGAAGCAGCATATAAACGCTGAGAGGAATGACAGGCAATGCTTTCTATCATATACAAGTAGAAACACATTCACGGTTCATATGTTATCGCAGGCTAGCTTTTTAATCTACATGTGGGGCCTTGACATGGATTGGCAGCTAGTGTTGGGTATCCTCTAGACCTTCGGTGGGCAGCAGGCGGCCCGCAGGATCTTCACCGGCGGCGCCCCTGCTTTCAATCCTATCCACTGCTTTGTTAGAGCAGTGAATAAGGCAGACAGGTCAGTCCACTTCCACTGCACATAGGATAAAGGTCACTCTGCATAAGGGAGCAGGGCGCAGTACAATGTGCTCTCCTTCTCCCTCCTTCCTAGGAACAATTGAGGGTGTGGCTGTGCATCATTGGGGGCGTGTCTAGCAGGTGAAAAACAATAGGCCATAGGCATTACTCACACATGTCCCCTCTGCCCACATGCTTTAAGCACACATGCTTCTCTCTGCCCCCATGCTTTAATCACACTTGCCCCCCATCTGCAGCTATAGTCAGACATGCACCCTCTCTGCCCAGCACCTATAGTCACACATGCCCCCTCTCTGCCCAGCACCTATAGTGACACATGCCCCCTCTCTGCCCAGCACCTATAGTCACACATGCCCCCTCTCTGCCCAGCACCTTTAGTCACAAATGCCCCCTCTCCAGCACACCTTCTTCTCCACTGCACAGCACACAGGATGGGAAGATTTCCAGTAGCCTACTGCCGGCACTGAGTACCACTGCAGTCACATGACCTGTTCACCTGGCGTCTGAAGGTACCTGGGGACTTAGCCACTACCGACCACCCCCCCAAATTTGTGGGTGCACGTGCACGCGACACCCGCAACCAAACAAAAAGGTACAATTTTTATTTTATTTTTTTTAAAAAAGATAGGTCTCCAGTGAGGCCCCCGAGACCCCTAGGAAGGTTCGGGCCCGGATAATTTGTACCCTTCAGCCTCTCGGCAGCCCTCCTTACATTCTATAGCTTGCTTTAAACGGTGTTTGGAATCACAGCCTGATGTTACCAATACTGAAAAGCATGTTTAAAATCAGAAGACTTTTGCAGACCAGTATAATATGTAGACTTTTTCCAGGGCAGACATATATTTTATAGTTATATATATATAAAATATCACAACTTTGCTACTATTTATATCTTAAATTAGATATGTTTTCTGTAATTGAGCCCTGTATTGGTATGTCACACTCATATCTTCCAACATATGCAGGGAAGGGGGTGTGGTCACTGCATGCTGGGGGCGTGCCTAACACTTTCTCTCCTCCCCTTCCCTCCCCTCCAAGCCCCTTCACAGTAGTGAACAGAATACCTCCCAAGAGCCCTCAAATGGGGACTGTCCCATCTAAATCATGATGGTTCAGAGGTAAGCACACTAGATGGGAAGTGGCAGCTATCCTGATTCTTTAAAGACGCTATACCCTAGATGGGTGTATGAGTGAGTTACAGGTAAAAAGAAACAAGGCAAATTACACAAACAATACAAATGCATTCACTAATGGGTTTAAATCAAGATTGAGTGAAATGTGGCTCCCCACATACTATGAAAGTTCTTGCTGGCAAAGCACGCTGGCACATGTAGTTCCAATAGAAGGAGCAGGGTCGCACTGGGTCACCGGGGGGCCGTGCTATCCCCCGGTAGGCCCCGGCCCTGATCGCTCACTTCTTCATTGGTGGGGGAACAGGTAACTTAAAAATTTTTTAAAAAAAAATACTCCTCTCTGCTCTGTTCACACTGAATGTCGGGCGTGACGTCATCACGTCCAACGTTCAGTGAGGAGCCGGCAAGAAGAAAGAAGACAGAAGTAGAGAAGAAAGAAGCCGATAGAAAAGGTAAGTGGAAGAACTGAAGCAAGGGGGTGTAAAGGCAGCATGGCAACGAGTGAAGGGGGAGCACAGACAGCATGGCATTGAGTGAAGGGGGAGCACAGACAGCATGGCAGAGAGTGAGAAGGGGTAAAGGCAGCATGGCAGAGAGTGAGAAGAGGCAAAGGCAGCATGGCAGAGAGTGAGAAGGGGCAAAGGCAGAATGGCAGAGATTGAGAAGGGACAAAGGCAGCATGGCAGAGTGAAGGGGGGCCAATGCAGCATGGCAGAGTGTGAAGGGAGGCCAATGTAGCATGGCAGAGTGTGAAGGGGGGCCAGTGCAGCATGGCAGAGTGTGAAGGGGGGCCAAAGCAGCATGGCAGAGTGTGAAAGGGGGCCAGTGCAGCATGGCAGAGTGTGAAGGGGGGCCAGTGCAGCATGGCAGAGTGTGAAGGGGGGCCAGTGCAGCATGGCAGAGTGTGAAGGGGGGCCAGTGCAGCATGGCAGAGTGTGAAGGGGGGCCAAAGCAGCATGGCAAAGGGTGATGAAGGGGGGCCAGGAGAAGAAGGGAGCAAAGCAGCATGGAGAGCACACTGTGATCATAAGGAGGCACAGCATGGTGATGAAAGGGGGAGGCAAAAGCAGCATGGAGGGCACAGTGTGATCATAAGGAGGCACAGCATGGTGATGAAGGGGCACAGTAATGTGTGTGTGATGGCACAGCAGGCTTATGGCAATGTAATGTGTGTGTGGTTGGTGGGTGCTATTTTGTTTGTGGGGTGATGGGGCAATTTAATTTTATAGTGGGGACTATTAATTTATGATGGGGTGTTTTGAGGGCTATTAATTGAATGCGGTGCTGAGTTTGAGGAGCATGAGGTCTATTTATTAAATGTGAATATGAATTATTTAATGTGAGTGATGGTTGCAGAAAATAGGTATATTTATTATACGTAAATGCTATTAATTTATTGCTGGGGCTGTCTGGAGGGAGGGAAATAGGTTTATTTATTAAATGGGAATACCATTACTTTAATGTTGGGGCTGGAGGAAGGCCTAACTATTAATTGTGGGTCCTATTGATTTAACGCCGGGGGTGGTCGGAATTTTCTAAATGTACCCTTTTTTTTCCAAATAGGGCCCCCAACATTCCAGGATCCAGACAAGCTGCAACTAAGGAAACCAGCAGCCACAGGTGTTGAGAGTGACAAGAACAGGTAGGACAATCTGTCAAATGTTCTGAGTCTAGTGGGACAATCCCGATTTTTGGTGACTGTTCTGCCCAATCTCAGGGGCAGGTCAAGACTGTGTATTCTTTATATACACACTGCATTCTTTATATACTACACTATGGTGCTAGCTGTCCTTCGTGGGCTGACCACTCCCCCTCTAGTGTCTGGTCTCGCCTCTTTGATGGCTGGCCACACCCCCTCTGGTACTATGGATACAACACATGTACAAATAAAAAAATTAGTAACTTTGCACTTTGGCAAAACCATGTGGCATTGGAGCGGGAGGTAAGTTTAAAATGCGATGGCGGATTTATAGTTGGGGTTGGGCATGTCCTAGAACAACTTTAAGTTTCAGCGTCTTATTTCTTATGACATTACTGATTGCAGACATGTTGCTATTACTGTCATACTAGTCATATGAATAACATTTCTCATGTCCCTCATTGTGTTATCAAGAGTTTAATCACAATTAATCTACAATCCTTCCAACCCAATACGAACAGCAGAATCTGCAATTTACATATAAATAGATTCAAGAATCAAAGTAGGAAATTTCTCTGAGAAGCACATGTGTGAAGGGTGTGATACAATCAGTAATAAGCCTTACCTGGAGATATCACCAGCATCTTATCACCATTTTCTGTCTTGTACTCATAAGGTTAAGTGAAGGGTGAATGTGGAACGTGCCTCTCATCAAGGGTAGAACCACAGTTCAGAGCAGTCACAGGAGGCAGCACTGTGTGGAATAGTAAGGCAGTATATAACTACAGTGCAGAGTATGTAATATATCACGCATGACAAGCAAGAAGAAGTATTGTCTAATACGGAGCAATTCAATTCCGGTAGAAGCCTCACATGATATTACGGGTATCATGGTAAGTAAAACATCACTGCTACACTTCTATGCGGTGTAAACAGTGATATTTTTAAGCTCTGACCATCAAACGGAGACGGGACCTCAGACAGAATTAAATTCCCACCTTTTGCTGGACAGTGTTGATGACACTTTATTTTGTGCTATTTGCTGTTGGCCTCCTAAGACCTTCATTTTTTTTTATTCTTAGTTTATTCTTAGTGGGCAAAGATGGAACATTGCTGAAAAAAAGTGAATCTTTAAATACCCAATGAGATAATGACCTATCTGTTCTACTGACTCAGTAGCTGAAACCAACATTCCTACTAAGGAAAACTGCGCAGCATATCCTAAGTATGTGACCCCCTAGCCACTGACAACAGTTTATGCACTTGCAATATATGCAGGTCCTGAGCAAGCCCTGGGTGGGGGTCAAGCGACACTTCCAGCACTACACTGACAGGACTAGCAGCAGCAGTAAGCAGCTTCACATGTGAGCAACAAACCGGTGCTCTGTATGGGGGTACTAAAGGGGCATTAAAATCACTGGATGTCATTATGTCAATGAAAAAAAAATAAAAATGTAATAGTGAGCAGTCACGGAGACAGTATTTTATTTCATTTTATTTTTCATTTCTTATTTTATGCTGATTTTAGCATTGCATTGTTTTAAACAGTATGGGGACCTAGTTTTTGACTCATGACCCACAGGTTAAGATCTCCTCCACTAGGGCACACGTCCCAACAATCCCAATTTGAGGGCTCTGTCCTGACATCCCAATCGGGATGGCAGGATGCCGCCTACCCTAATACTGGGAAATTGTTATGACCAATTGTGAAAAAACTGGATTTCAACTATTATCCAGAATTGGCTCTGGCAGGACGGAGGCTAAGAGTGTAAGGACCAAGAGTCTCCACTAAGTGGTATGGGCTTCAATGCCGGGAACTCGCAGGTCACAGCCCTCTGAACTGACTTTTAGTGTGATGGCCGGACATGGCCGCAGAAGCACATGATCAAACAATAATGTAGGTCAACAATCCAAGGTCAGGTACATGAGCAGGCTTGCGCAGTGCCTATTCAGGAACCATGGTCAGTTTATAGCAGAGGGTGAAAACACAGGGTTAACAATAGGAGAAGGACACAAAGCATAAAACAACTTTATCACACACCCTAATGAACTTTAAGTAAAGCAATTATTGGTACTGCTGGCACCTTGGTCTGTTACTTTCTGATGTGCACCACACAAGCTAAAAGGATACAATGACTGTTTGCCTTTAGGTCATCAAGTTTCACCCCAATGTCCATCAACTTGAGGCTTCCTAAATGCTAGCAAATGGCTTCAACCACAGCTTAATCATGCTAATTGTTTTTCACTGATTTTTATTAAAATTCCACTGCCCAATTCTATTCAGTTTATTGTATAATGTGATTTTTCAGATCCAAGAGTAAAAGTTTTTCTGGACATGTGCAAAATATAATAGCATGAAATATATAGTTATTTTCCCTTTAACGTTTGTTAAGGTTGGGCTAAAGCACCCTCAGGCCCTTCAGCTGCAGGGCATGTTGGTACTTGTAGTTCCACAACAGCTGGTTGTCTACCACTGTGCTATAGTATTACTAACTCAATAACAGTAATATATAACTCATAGAAGTTTGGTGTAGGGCCATAAGAGAAAATAAAGTTATGTGTTTCTTGCTGTCACGCATGTTTGAGGGGAGCATTTGGTGCTTGGGTTCAAAGGCAAATCCCTGAGCGACGAGAGATTGTCACGTAATAAAATAATTCATATAACATTCAGCCTGTACTCTAACACCAGGTAGCAGCTTAAGCCAGGAACACATTTGTTTTGCTTTAAAGGTGCTTCTTGGTCTAACTAAACTTCCAGTTCCAGCTCCATCCTGTTACCTGATTACTATCCTGTTCACTTAGACAGGTCTCTGATCATTCCTCGCTATTGAAGGAAACAGTCGCAGACTTACATCAGGACAAACATCCTTCCTGAGCCCAAGCACCATTGTTAGCAGAGGTGAATGTCACGGTAAGTAAAGGTTTGACTATTATTCCTTGTCTAGCACGCGCAGCAAACTGCCTTATCTGCAGAACCATTTCCTGACCTGCATTTTCATCCCACCCTGGATGTATTAGGCAATTTCCTGTTGTTTTCTTTCTGTTTCTAATTTTACGTTTTGTGCAAGTGATGACTGCTGGTAAACTGGGTGTAATTGCTACAATATTTATCTATTACTATTTGTATTTTCATCTCTATACTTAATTTACATTCAATAGTTACTAAACTGTGGGTTTGAAAAAGTGGAGATGTTGCCTATAGCAACCAATCAGATTATAGCTATCATTTGCAGACTCCATTAAATGAATGATAACTAGAATCTGATTGGTTGCTATAGGCAACATCTCCACTTTTTTCAAACCCGCAGTTTAGTAAATATACTCCAAAGACTTGTAATATTCTATCACTACCATGTTGGGCAATGTTAGAATGTATTTTATATGTAACCTCTTATTGTTATATTGCTTCAGGTTATGGATTTGCTTTGACCACAAAGGATAGACCTGTGACTCTAGTCAATTTGCACATCATTATTTTCTATATTCATAATTCATTACTTACTTTTCAGAAACACTAAAACATGAGCTGAAATAGTCATTAGTACATGGTAACCATAGAGGATTATCAGTGACAATTGCTCTCTCTTCTGAAACAGGTACCGTAGTAGGAGGAGGACAGGGCACTCTAGTGAGGGACTATTGCAGGAACTGGGAACCCTGGTGGATCAGTCGTACAGCAAATACATTTCTGATTTTTACTTTAACTGAACTCCACCCAATGCTATATTTTAAGCTGCAGTTATATCTCAGAACAGATTCTGTTTTCATGCTGGTACTCTCATAACAATAATGTCCTAGCACTGCAATACACAGACAAAAATACAGATAAAATAGGAACACACAGACACTGAACACAATAGGAAAAAAAAATGCTAATCAATATTTACCATTGAAAACCATCAAAGAACTTCTGCTGAAATGTGTGGTTCTGACTTACAATAAAACACTCTCTAAAGTAAGCGGCCAACAGCAATTAGCAGGCTAACTCTGTGGTCTGTTTCCTAGACCAAAGTGCCGAAGCTGATACAACAATGGTGTTTTGTGATGTGCACATATTTAGCGGCAGCAAATGACTTTGGTTACTTAATTATGTACCATGGTTTGTATTTCATGGGGTTGTATTTGACTTGCGAATTTAGATAAAAATGTTCCTCACAACTGAAAGCTCCTGAAAGCACAGAATAACATGTACAAGAGCTCAGGGCAGATTTATACCTGGGGAAACTTCCCTTTACAAGGCAGTGGCGCTTTAAATTTTAGCTGTCAACTCGCCGATTTCCAGCGACTTGTACAAATCGGAGTATGATACATTTACCCCTTGGTCTTCAATCAACCACACTGCAGCAAACCCCTGTCCCTGCTTAAAAAAAAGCTTAAACGATAATTCCATCTTCAAATAAAAATCTGCAATAAGGCCAGGGCCTGCGCTACCATTAGGCAAACTTAGGCAGTTGCTTAGGGCTCCAGGGTGTAGGGGGCACCTAAAATACTGAATGAGTGACATAAAGTCACTCATTTAGTGTCTTGATTGTCACCGGTGCTTTCCCACACAGAGTACCGGACACTAATATGGAGGGGCAGCAGCTAGAAGCTTCTTACCTGCGAGGCTGCCGGCTGCTGCTGCTACATGTTTATAATGGGCTGTGGCGTTTGGTTATGATGTCACAGCCCAGCACCACACTCCCAAAAGTAAGTAAGAAGAAGGGAGTGAAGGTGGCGCAGAAGGGGGGGGGGGGGGGGGTGCATCTACTGCATCCCAACCTCAAGCACCATCACTGAATAGGATTAATATATTTATCCAAGCAATTTGTATGTCTGTTTTTAGCCGTTGTCCAGCTTTCCAGCATACAGTCCTAGAGGGAGAAGGACTGTGTTATCATTGTGGCAGTAAACTACGACTCACATAATCCATCAAACAGGAATCCAATGGCAGTAAACCATAACTGGATTTTCCACAGTAAGTCTCTCAGGTAAAAATTTATATTGCTAAATGTTTGGATATACTATAATTAATGGTAGCCACTTGTTTGAACATGACATTATCTCTTAAAGAATAACTACATTTTATAGTATACATTATATTAATTTCTATTGTGCCATAATGAATATTTTAGCTGAAATACTGAGCTACCACACAGCCCACACAATTCACAGCAACTGCTGCTTTTATATACCATTCCCTGGATGATTAGGACATGACATCTTCTTACCGCCAAGATGACCTGAGAGCAGGCCATAATTATAATCTAATTGTATTGCTCTCTCTATAGATAAAGGACAATACACCTACACAAGATGCCCTGATCATTGAAGATTGCCTTAATACTTATGTATTACTATTATTATATTGCTAGTCTATAGCCATAGTGCATTATATGTGCTACATATGATGAAAACTGGACATGATCATAATATTACTGCAAAGGAGACTATGGGGTATATTTACTAAACTGCAGGTTTGAAAAAGTGGAGATGTTGCCTAGGGCAACCAATCAGATTCTAGCTGTCATTTATTTAGTGCATTCTACAAAATGACAGGTAGAATCTGATTGGTTACTATAGGCAATACCTCCACTTTTTCATACAAGCAGTTTAGTAAATATACCTCTATGTATCCAACAGGACCTGACCACTGGAAATTATCGTAATACAAATCAGTTATACTCTGCATAGGGCACTACATATACCCAACATAACCTGATATCTGGATATAATACAGATCTCTACATTCTATCCAAACAAATTACACTCACATACCTAATACGACCGACCACTGGACAAGCTTATGATACAATTAAATTATAGTTTATGTATTTGTCTGGAACATATGTCTGGGAACTACAATATTGAAAACCTGAAAGTTTACCTGTATCTCACTGACTGCTGGTAACAATGTATATTTGTGAAACAGAAAACAGATTGAGACACGATTGTGTTGTAGCAGTTATAGTTGTCTATACTTATTCACATTAAGGGTCTTTGATTGACATTCAAAACTGATTGTCAATGTTGCAATGATAAGCGGCTTTCTGCTGCTGGTCACACGACACTGCGTGATGTCTTCACGGAGCAGCCAGGCTGCGCTCCAAGCAGAGTCTATTGTAGTCTGACTAGCCCCCTGCATGAGGCTAATATGCAGTGAAACTGTGGTGTAGGGAGGGTTTCTGGGCAACAAGAAACCCCCCCCCCCTTCCCAAGTGCGTGCCTGAGAGTAGAGGTCCCCCACATTCACTAGACCACCCAGCTCCTGCCAATAGAAGATGCAACATGTTGCACCCCCTGCAGATACTGCCATTTTAGCCCCAAAATCTATTGACATTTCTATATAAAGAGGCACATTTATACAAGAATAAGCACACAATATGACAATTTGTCATTTTCTCTGTGGGCCCACACGTTTGTAATTGACCCTTATTGTGTATTATTGTAGTGACAGTCCAATGAAAATGTTACACTGTCTGGTGCTTGGGCAGGTGATACACTAAGCAGTTGTGATACAGTGTCACCCAGTGAGAGGTTGAAGGAACTACAGGCTCTAGAATCACTTCTGAATTCTCTAAGACACAAGTTGTTAGTCTGTATACTCACTCTGGGCAGCGTTCATCAAGGAACGTAAATGCAGATACATGCTGTATTTTGTGTCAAATTGCCCTGCGCATGCCAAGAAACTAAATATACGCCCAGGGGAGGGCTGACAATTTTTAGCCCAGGAATGGGGGGTGGGGACAAGACTTGATTCAGCGGACTATTAGGAACATTTAAAAAAAAATTAAAAAAAATGGAGGTGGCCCAGTGACCCAGCAAAAGGTAGCCCACTATGAGACCAGCCCGGGGCTCAGATACCAACCTGTCCCGCCAGCCCAGCCTGCCCCTGTATACGCCAGAGATTGTGCATCCAATTCAACTTTTGAGTGTAATGAACCCTTACTACAGTCGGTTTCAGGGGCGGATCTGTGAAGAGACCGTGTGTATGCACATAGTCAACTAACAGTAAGGGCGCCCCAAGCCAGAGTGCACCCAGTAGAGTCTGATTCAAGCTTTGGGCATCTCTAAGGTACGTGTTTTTTGTCGTTTCACTTGCAGAAGCTATAGGGCAGGTGTGAGTGCCGAGTGACTGTCGTGTATACATGCTAGAACATGTGTTTGCAATCAGGAGCAAATTTAAAAATGCATTTTATATACAGTAGACATTAATCACATCCTAATAAATGTATTTTATGGAGGATTTTTTTGTGTGAATGTTTTGTCGTTAATGACTATATTATCAACAGGTGACATTAACTGAATATATTTATTTTTCTGTGCATTCTTTTGGGACTTTATATTACACATATGTATTGGACATATCCTGCAATGTATTGTCTGTTAGAGCAGAGTGCACCTAGACCCGTATTCTTCAACTCACGTTTCTTTGCATCCGCTCCTTGTTAAATACGGAACTGCATATGCCCGGTTTACGTTCATTTTGCGTAATGAGTCAGGTCCTCTAACTCTCCATGCTGCCTATGGCTTGCAGGGCATTCTGGGACTTAGCACCCTACGGGTTGGCCTACCTCTGCAGGGGCAAACGCAGGATTTGTAGAGGGGGGTTTCCACACCATGCCGCCAGTGGGCGTGACCAGCATGCATGGGGGCGTGGCTATAATTTTAGACAGTGCTTGGCTGCTCTCCAACTCTACTTATCCCCATAATATACATGGGCAATGCTGCGTGCACTACTGTTAGGTGCTCCCTTTTCAAGCAGAGCCGTGTGAAGCGGGGGCAGCGACCAGCCACCTCAATTATACAGCGCCCCAGACTTGAAGGGGGGTTTCCAGGCACTGGCAAACCCCTCCTCAATTTGCCTATGCTCTGCTTGCTTTGTAATAGGTCACAATGTAGTTCTTGTTTTGGCTTGATGCGTTGTAAAACCATATCATGTACCCATGAAATGACAATAGAGATAAACTTGTGTATTATGACTTCTGTCATAGAGTCAATGTTATTTAGTATTTTGTCTTTCACAGTCAGATTTGCCTATGTCTTCCTCGGATGACCAATTATAATACGAGGCAGGGTGTGGGGATTTAATCATGAATGGATGGTGTAGAGCTAAAGCCGCTGTGGAATCTCCTGACTAAATTTGTGCACAGCACCATGAAAGTGACACAATATTTTCTGTAGACGTATTAAAATGAGCGACAAAAGGTAGAGACTGTGATATTTGCGGGGCAGGGCAGAGAGATGTTTCTGTGCATGAGGTCCAGGTTTTAACACCACCAGGCTGCATAACACACTCATTTTCCACTGATTTCAGCTATTTGCTTTGGTTGGTCTAAGCGTATAATTCAGAACATATGCAGAAGTCTGAGGCTTAAAATAAAGGCAGCTGTACAGTCCCCTTACTATCCTGAATGATATAATATGGTCAAACACGTAATGCATTGGGAGGAAAGAGGAAAAGATGAAATTAATGAGGCGTGAGGTCCAAATGTGATAACGGACAACGCTTTCTGCTGACATTTTTTTTCAGATTTTGAGTTACATTATGCAAAGTATCTGCAGAGACAGATCATGAAATACATGTGTGTGCACCTGTTTATGTATAGTGCAATGGGCAGTAAATCTGAAACCAATATAGGGTCCCTGAAATGTACAATTTCTTTTATTTCCATCCCCATTTTTTTTACATCTCCTTGGGGAATCCAGCCCTGTGCTGACCAGCCTGGAGCTGGTTTGTCATTATGACAGGGGGACCCCGTGCTATAGTGCCACCATCCCAGACTAGCAAAGCTTAGTGCTGGTACTAGTCAATCGGACCAGATGATTGGCTCCCCCGTAGCACTAGGGTTAAGCTTAAGTGTTTTTTAACATTGTGTTCTGTTTTATTGATTTTTTTTACTGTATATTGCCGGCAGCGGCATTGGCGCTTTAAATCTAATGCATTTTTTCGACAATGTTGACATTTTAACCCTGGCGACACAATGATTGTTGAACATTCTGAATGTCAGCCTTTTAACTGTGTCAACATTCTGAATGTCGACATTGGCATTGTCACCATATCGTACCCAACCCACACAAGACACCATTGGCAACAATGCCAGGTAAGTAATGCAATTGACAGTAACACCCAGGGCCTGATCAACCACTAGGCTGACCAGGCTGCAGCCTGGGGCGCGGCGCTGTGGGTATTTTTTTTATTATTATTATTATTTTTTTCTTCATTCATTTTCTTTTTTCGGGGTGGGGGAGGGGGGGGTCGCCGCGGGGGGTGGAGGGCTCGACGATCAAAAGCATTGGTGGTCAGTGGTTAGCAACACACAGCCAATCGCCAAGCTGCCTGTTGCTGTGCAGCAGACAGGAAGCAGGACGTCTTCACTTCCTATCTGCTGATCTGAGGAGAGGAGCGACGCTGGCACAACTACAGGTAAGTGAAGGGGGGAACTGCCCTGCATATCTATAGGGAGGGGGGGGAACTGCCCTGCATATCTGTAGGGGGGGGGGACTGCCCTGCATATCTATAGGGAGGGGGGGGGGGGGAACTGCCCTGCATATCTATAGGGAGGGGGGGGGGGGAACTGCCCTGCATATCTATAGGGAGGGAGGGGGAACTGCCCTGCATATCTATAGGGAGGGGGGGGGAACTGCCCTGCATATCTATAGGGAGGGAGGGGGAACTGCCCTGCATATCTATAGGGAGGGGGGGGGAACTGCCCTGCATATCTATAGGGAGGGGGGGGGGGAACTGCCCTGCATATCTATAGGGAGGGGGGGGGGACTGCCCTGCATATCTATAGGGAGGGGGGGGAACTGCCCTGCATATCTGTAGGGGGGGGGACTGCCCTGCATATCTATAGGGAGGGGGGGGGGACTGCCCTGCATATCTATAGGGAGGGGGGGGGAACTGCCCTGCATATCTGTAGGGGGGGGGGACTGCCCTGCATATCTATAGGGAGGGGGGGGGGGGGGACTGCCCTGCATATCTATAGGAAGGGGGGGGAACTGCCCTGCATATCTATAGGGAGGGGGGGGGAAACTGCCCTGCATATCTATAGGGAGGGGGGGAACTGCCCTGCATATCTATAGGGAGGGGGGGAACTGCCCTGCATATCTATAGGGAGGGGGGGAACTGCCCTGCATATCTATAGGGAGGGGGGGAACTGCCCTGCATATCTATAGCGAGGGGGGGAACTGCCCTGCATATCTATAGGGAGGGGGAGAACTGCCCTGCATATCTATAGGGAGGGGGAACTGCCCTGCATATCTATAGTAAGGGGGGGACGACTACCCTGCATATCTATAGGGAGGGGGGGAACTACCCTGCATATCTATAGGGAGGGGGGGAACTACCCTGCATATCTATAGGGAGGGGGGGAACTACCCTGCATACCTATAGGGAGGGGGGGGACTACCCTGCATATCTATAGGGAGGCAGAGGGGGGACTGTCATGCAGATGTATAGGGAGGGAGAGGGGGACTGTCATACAAATCTATAGGGTGGGAGGGGGGGCTGCCATGAAAATCTATAGGGAGGGAGAGAGGTTGATATGTATGTATGAAGGAGGGCAGAGGAGGGGGGCTGATATATGTGACTGGGGGAGTTTTGATGTGATGGGGGGGGATAGCTAGCTAGCAGAGTGGAGGTAAGGAAAATAGCTGCAAGGGGGATGGATGCAGGGTGGGAGGTAAAGAAAATGGCTGCAGCAGGGGTTAAGGAAAATGGCTGTGTGGGGGGGTTGTGGTTAAGGAAAACGGCTGCAGGAGGTATTTAAAAAATAGAGCAGCTTTGGGGGGCAGAATCTCATGATTGTGTGGTGGTCACATAGGTGGTCTCAGCAATCACTAGAATACTAAATATTAGTGAGATGGGGCTGGTAGAGGTTTGTATTTGATTGACAACAAATATTCAGATATTGCTTATACATGCCTGTCCAATGGGGTACTTTTAGCTGGCCATAATGGAGTGTTTTGTTTTAACTAAAGGGCCTAATCATTCAGGGTTTGCATTATAATACATTTTTGCATTTTCAAAACAGGACGCCAACTTTCCAGAAGCCAGCGAGAGGATAACAAAGTTGCAAGAGAGAAGAGCAAGAACAGGTAAGAGACAATGGCACAATCTGTCTAAATTTGAATGCTGGAGAATACACCTGAACATTCATATTCAGGAGTGTTCCTATACACCTATATATTCGGAGGAGGGGGGCGCTGCGGCCGTATTAGCCTAGGGCGGCCAGAACCCTTAATCAGGCCCTGGTAACACCCCATCTGACCCTGGCACACATTCGACACCCTCTGTGGTTGTATGTTTGATTCTGGATATGTTTGGGAAAATAGGAATCTGCCCAGAGAGACATCCTGTAGTTGTACCGCAATTGCAACATTAACATATAAGTTCTTTGTACATCACTTTTCTGTGTAGTCACCTCATGTCTTTTTAGCAGGTTTACAACCATTATATAATCTGTCTCTAAATTCAAATAGAGAGCTCCCCGTTACCTATATCGAAGAGACAGCTTGCTAATGTTTAGAGCAAAGCTGTCCATAGAACTTTATTAAAACCCTATAGAAGTGATATAGGCCGAATCCCAAAGTGCTGAGAGCCGTCTCTCTGATTTGTGTTTAATTGCTCTGCGCATGTCCAGAAACTAACTATACGGCCACGGGAGGGTTAACAAATTATCAGGGTTGATTACTGGGTGAAGACACAAAATTGGCTTTACTAACCAACAGTTAAAAGTTGTTGTTAGTCTTAGTTTTACATTGTATTAACTCACAATGCCTAGTTCAGCATCCATTCTAAATACACCCCTTTGTGTTACTTATATAGATTCCATTCCACATTATATACAGGCTAAACAGCCCCTCTAACTTCTCCCTTAAAAGTTCTGTCTGTGCCATGTACCTCTTGATCTGATACAGAGTGCCATTAAACCTAACGTTGTGGCGTTTGAAACACTTCTACTTGCAATGGAATTCTTTTCAATCTAGAAAAAAAGTGTGGGAGGAAATTGTGCTGTGAAACTGATGCTGAATTCAAGGCTTCCCGAAAGATATTGCTCCTCTGTGACCCATTTTCTCAGCCAGAAGAAAAAAGGATTCCTTATAAAAGTGTATACATATTAGTACTTTAATATGAGCGCTGCGTTATAAACATCCATTTAATTAAGAATAAAAATGCTGGCCTTAATTGGATTTTCAGGAGCCTTGAGAGGAAACACAGAGCTGAGAAAAGAAAATTCAGGTCATTTGTAGTTTCATCAAACCACACTAACGCAGCAGCTTGTTGTCAGCCGTAATGATTGTTTACTGATAATCAGCATTTCTCTATGCCAGCCATCGTGGCAGAATGACGAAGTTAAAGCGTTCAGAACCCTGCAGCTTTCAGCTGTCTGCTACAATAATTACACAATGTCACAACACTTCTGGGAGTCTACATCCGTGTATCCAGGGTAATTTCTCTCATTGGTTCAGAGACGTGTAGAATTCCAGGCTCCAACCAATCTCCCACATCAATTCTTGGGGACAAGGTGCCGAAAGGCAGCACAAAAGAATCACCTTGCTTTGCTTTCACTAAATATTGCACTGGTGGATTAATTGGGGTTAAAGCAAGCTTCAACCTCAGAAGGAAGCAAAAGAACAGACCTACTTAATCTTATATATAAACAGGAGAGATAACAGAGCATGAGGAGGGAATAATAATTTGCTCAAGTAGAGTTACTATGGAGATTAATCAGACAGACACTGGGTACTGTGGACAAGCTATTTTGCATTCACACTCCAATGGGAAAGTCTCTAAATTAGAGGTTGAGTACAATTTATTTATTTATTTGCTTCTAAGGGAATCAGTCTAACCTAATTCTCACTTTCAACTGCCGAAAACGAGAGAGGGGGAAAAAAAAAAGAATCAATAGACTACTTAAATCTGTAGCCTGGAGGAAGTTTGCTTTTAATGTTTTTCAGAAGAAGCCACATTTCATTAGAGCTTATACGTTAAGTAAATCTGCTCTTAGCCTGCGCTGTATCCTCACCCTTTAAAAGGAAATTACAGCTAGAAGAATGTAATTTGCTCCTAGGTGATATCGCAGACTGCAACGGTAATAAATACATTTTGTTCCATGCTTTGATAAAATATAGATCTGTACTCATCAGTCTTTGCTGCTGTATCTTGTTCTTAGTTTTATTTTTTCTAAGAATGAAGACAGATTTGTTTCACATGTAGGTCATAGAAAATGTCAGAATTACAGTATCATCAGGTGGTTAGCACTTCTGCCTCACAGCATTAGGGTCATGAGTTTGATTCTCGACCATGGCCTTATCTGTGTTAAGTTTATATGTTCTCCCCGTGTTCGCGTGGGTTTTCTCCGGGTGCTTCGGTTTCCACACTTCAAAAATAACATACTGGTAGGTTAATTGGCTGCTATTAAATTGAGTTTAGTTTCTCTTGGTCTGTGTATGTTAGGGGATTTAGATTGTAAGCTCCAATGGGGCAGGGATTGATGTGAATGAGTTCTCTGTACAGTGCTGCGGAATTAGTGCCGCTATATAAAATAAATAGATGGTGATCATCATGATTTATTTATATGGCATCACCAATTCCGCAGCGCTGTACAGAGAACACACTCACATCAGTCCCTGCCCGATTGTAGCTTACAGTCTAAATTCCCTAACTTATACATGCAGGGTTAATTTTGTCAGCAGCCAATTAACCTACTAGTGTGACTTTGGAGTGTGGGAGGAAACCGGAGCACCTGGAGGAAACCCACGCAAACATTGGGAGAACATGAGTCTGTTCGGCAATCAGACTCATGACCCCACTGCTGTGAGGCAGAAGTGCTAACCACTGAGCCACTGTGCTGCCCATGGATAACTATCAATATCAGATTAGGCAAGCATAGTTGCATAATAAAAAAAAAACAATTGTTCACAACAGCATTAATCAATATAAATGTGTATAAAAGAATCTTAATAACAATATTTGGTATTAATGACGTTCTTTAGCCAAAAAATGCACGTTTCTAAGTAATCTCAAGCATTTTATTACACTTGAATGTGCTGAATAACACTGAATTACATTTTAAATCACACAGGAACCCATTAAAGATTAGATTGAGTGCTGACATATTTCTTCCCATCATTATCAGGAGTCTCTATTTTCTCAGAAATAAGACTTTTGATGTTCCCAAATTAATAGGGTTCCTATAAGCTCATTTAGATCGTACTAGGACAGAACCGGTGAATTTTAAGGTCTGGACAACTTGTGGTGTTTAGGTTTTGTACTTTTACATATTTAGCTGATTAAAGTACATTCCTTCATATTTATAATTCCTGACTCCATGAAGACAATCTGACTATGCCCAGACCCACACAATGACGGCTTCCATGCTTCTGCCTTCCTGAATGTGTCTACGATGTCCTGTGCAGCGGTGGCGGACTGGCAAGAGTTTCAACTTGCCCTTAAACATTAGACAATATGTTAAAAATGTTATTGACCTTTTAGCTGCTTGAAAATATACTAGAAGTTCCAATATAGATTCCGGTGATCATCAAGCAGTATGGTTTAGTATAAAGACAGAGACCACAAAAAAAAACAATGGTGTTAGATTTTAGGAAGGCTGACTTTGTAGAGATGGGAAAATGTGTAAGTGACTCTCTGGCAGAGGGGAAGAACTTGAAAGGAGTGCAGGAGACTGGGAAAGATTAAAAAGTGATATACTTAAAGCAATAGACCTTTGTATCAAAAGGGTGCAGAACTGGATGTATCTGATGTGTCTGACCCAGCAGATGGGTGTAATATGTATCTTACCTTTTTGATACTTATGTGTTTTATATGTTATGTATCATAAACCACTGACACCAACAACATAACATTTTAAAAATGTAAGACACAGACTAATAAAAACAAAAACAAAATGCAAGATATAAAAATAACCAAAGTAAAATATGTGCTCCCGAAATGGACTGTTGTTGTTGTTATTTTTTTATTGTCAGATACTATATTTCTGTTTGTAGACTGCAACATGTGTCAGGATCCTCTGTGCAGCTTTCCAATCCATCCAAGTCTCACCGTAGAGTCTGTCTCCTTCTTCCAGTTCCAATGTGTGGTGCCTAAATACGCTCTCTGGGCTCCTCCACTTCCCAATCATATATCCAACAATAATCGTGATATCAGGTAACACACATCAAATATGTTTCAAAGGCTGATCAGAGCTGGTTTATTGTGATTCTGGTGGGTGTCATGACACACAACCTGTTGTGTGTGTGGGGAGGAGGGGTTAGGGTACATTGATATATGTTTCTTTGACACAGAATATTTAGCCCCTCTTTGACCACATATTAGATGTATTATTAGTTCTTATGACTTATAAACATCAGATGTCTCTTCCAGGTGATCATCTTCCCTCCTTAGAGCTAGTGCCCATGGTGCTCCCCATGTTTCCATCAGTAGATGGAGGAGACACATTAGGGTAAGACTGGGGCACTAGGGGTCATTGATACATGAGAATAAGCAATGACTGTGCACAAGGGGGTTTGGTCACAAACCCTAAGACTACTGTGGATATGAAAGGACATGTCTGTTCTTGTCCATCCACATCCATCTCATGCTATCTGAAGAAACCAATGCGGACAGGTATTTATTTTTCGCATACAGACCAATAACCCCAAGTGTGCTGACATCTAACTTACAGAAGACAGAAAACTGGAAGTAGCACGGATGGATTAAAATCATTGTGTACACTTAGTCTTGGGGCTAGATTTACTAAGCTGCGGGTTTGAAAAAGTGGGGATGTTGCCTATAGCAACCAATCAGATTCTAGCTGTCATTTTGTAGAAGGTACTAAATAAAAGAAAGCTAGAATCTGATTGGTTGCTATAGGCAACATCCCCACTTTTTCAAACCCGCAGCTTAGTAAATCAAGCCCTTAGTCTTTTCCTCCTCAACCCTCAGATTTGCCTTTATCTTCTCTTTACCTGTGGTCTATGTGTAATAAGCTGAGATTTCATTCTTTCATCTACCCCTGTACTGCCCTCCATCACCATCTCTGCCCTCAGTCATTGTCTCACACACAACTTCTCTTCCCATTTCAGAAGCATTTATGAAGAAAACAAAAGGAAAATCAAACAAATATACAGTATTTTAAAATAAATTTATTAAGGTTTTCTTTAACATTAAAACTTACATTTTTTACTCTGCATATTAAAAGAACATATGGTCGAAGATTGGCCTATGGCTCTTACAAACTTGTTCTATAAGAGAACCAATATAATGGATACCCCGGACTCACGAAGAGTCATCCTTCAGCACTCAGGAGAGGAAAAACCCCCTGTGGAGGAAACCTCTGGGGAACCATGGCTGCAAGGACTGCCCTTCCCTCTGGGCATTAAGGGGCTATGCAGAGATACATTACTGAGCCTTAATCAAATATGTATATATGAAGATGAAATGCTCGTTGATCACGTAAAGGTGAAATGATTGCTGAACATGTGATGGTGAAGTGTTTGTTGATTATGTGATGCTTGTTGCTCATGTGATTGTGAAAGTTTACTGATCATGTGATTTTGAAATGTTTGTTGGTCATGTGATGGCGAAATGCGTGTTGATCATGTCATGCTTGTTGATCATGTGCTGGTGCAATGTTTGTTGACCATGTGATGGTGAAATGTTTGTTGATCATGTGATGGTGAAGTGTTTGTTGATCATGTAATGCTTGTTGATCATGTGCTGGTGCAATGTTTGTTGACCATGTGATGGTGAAATGCTTATTGATCATGTGATGATTGTTGCTCAAGTGATGGTGAAATGCATGTTGTTCATATGATGTCTATTGATCATGTGATGTTGAAATGCGTGTTGATCATGTATGATGCTTGCTGATCATGTGATGGTGAAATGTTTGTTGATCATGTGATGGTGAAATGCATGTTTATCATGGGATGTTTATTGATCATGTGATGGTGAAATGCGTGTTGATCATGTATGATGCTTGCTGATCGTGTGCTGGTGCAATTTTTGATGATCATATGATGGTGAAAAGATTTTTGATCATATGATGGTGAAATACTTGATTATGTGATGTTTGTTGCTCATGTGATGGTGAAAGTTTGTTGATCATGTGATAGTGAAATGTTTGTTGAATATGTGATGGTGAAATGCGTGTTGTCATGTGATTGTTGCTCATGTGATGTGAAATGCATGTTGATCGTGTGATGTCTATTGATCATGTATGATGCTTGTTGATCATGTGATGGTGAAATGCTTGTTGATCACTTGATGGTGAAATGCATGTTGATCATGTGATGCTTGTTGATCATGTGATGGGGAAATGCATGTTTATCATGTGATGCTTATTGATCATGTACTGGTGCAATGCTTGTTGCTCATGTGATGGTGAAAGTTTGTTGATCATGTGATGGTGAAATGCATGTTGATCGTGTGATGCGTGTTGATCAAGTGATGGTGAAGTGCGTGCTGATCATGTGATGCTTCATGATCATGTGATAGTAAAATGTTTGTTCATTATGTGATGGTGAAATGTTTGTTGATCATATGATGGTGAAATGCGTGCTGTTCATGTGATGGTGAAATGTTTGTTTATCATGTGATGTTTGTTGGTCATGTAGTGGTGAAATGCTTGTTGCTCAGGTGAAGGGGAATTGCTTGCTGCTCATGTGAAGGTGAAATGAGTGTTTATGATGTGAATGTAAAATGCGTGTTCACCATGTAAACGTGAAATGCGTGTGATCCAAAAGAATGTGAAATGCGTGTGCTCCACATGAATGTGAAATGTGTGTTGCTCATGTGAACGTGAAATGCGTGTTCACCATATGAACGTGAAATTTTTTTGATCATGTGATGGTGAAATGCTTGTTGCTGTTGTGAAAGTGAAATTCTTGTTGCTCATGTGAAGGTCAAATGTGTGTTTATGATGTGGACATAAAATGCGTGTTGCTCATGTGAACGTAAAATGCATGTTGCTCATGTAATGTAAAATGCGTGTTCACCATATGAATGTGAAATGCGTGTTGCTCATGTAATGGTGAAATGCTTGCTGATCATGTGATGGTGAAATGCTTGCTGATCATGTGATGGTGAAATGCTTGCTGATCATGTGATGGTGAAATGCTTGCTGATCATGTGATGGTGAAATGTTTGCTGATTATGTGATGGTGAAATGCTTGATGATCATGTGATGGTGAAATGCTTGATGATCATGTAATGTGAAGGCGAAAAGCATGTTGATCATGTGATGCTGAAATGCTTGTTGCTCAGGTGAAGGGGAATTGCTTGCTGCTCATGTGAAGGTGAAATGAGTGTTCATGATGTGAACGTAAAATGCGTGTTCACCATGTAAACGTGAAATGCATGCGCTCCACATGAATGTGAAATGCGTGTTGCTCATGTGGACGTGAAATGCGTGTTCACCATATGAACGTGAAATGTTTGTTGATTATGTGGTGGTGAAATGTTTAGTGATCATATGATGGTGAAATGTGTGCTGTTTATATGATGATGAAATGTTTTTTGATCATGTGATGGTGAAATGCTTGTTGCTGTTGTGAAAGTGAAATTCTTGTTGCTCATGTGAAGGTGAAATGTGTGTTTATGATGTGAGCATAAAATGCGTGTTGCTCATGTAATGTGAAATGCGTGTTCACCATATGAACGTGAAATGCGTGTTCACAATATGAACGTGAAATGCGTGTTCACCATATGAACGTGAAATGCGTGTTGCTCATGTAATGGTGAAATGTTTGCTGATCATGTGATGGTGAAATGCTTGCTGATTATGTGATGGTGAAATGGTTGATGATCATGTGATGGTGAAATGCTTGATGATCATGTTATGTGAAGGTGAAGGTGAAAAGCGTGTTGATCATGTGATGCTGAAATGCTTGTTGATCATGTGATGGTAAAATGTGTGTTGATCATGTGAAGATGAAATGTGTGTTGAGCATGATTAACACGCATTTCAATTTCACATGATCAGCATGCATTTCACCTTCACATGATCAGCATGCATTTTACCTTCACATGATCAACACGCATTTCACCTTCACATGATCAGCATGCATTTCACCTTCACATGATCAACACACGTTTCACCTTCACATAATCAATACACATTTTACCTTCACATGATCAACACAAGTTTTAGGGTAGTCAGCTCCATGTCTGCAGGCACATCCACAGGTTTATGATGATATACTTACCTAATGCAGGCCACTTGCGGCGAGATGGTTACAAAATTCTGAAGCAAATGTCAGAGGATGGCGCGGTCCAGAGGATGTAGTCAGTATATGCAGGAGAGCTGGTGATGGATGCTGGTGCTGGGTCAGTGTCCTGTGTGTGACAGAGGGTGGAGTCTTGTAGGAGTGATATCAGTAGTTACCATTATGATGTCACATCATGACCTCACTCAGCTCAACATTCCATAAAGAGGCAGAGTGCACAGGATATTTATCACACATCTGATGATATAGTCTTCTGTCACCAAGATTTTCTTTTATTCCAATCTACTTTCACTCAACTCCTATCACATATTTTCATTTAATATACATAATAAATCTGACTCTCTTTTAAATGTATTTCTAGACCTCTAAATATACTGCTAATTAGGTCCATAACTGTCAGAAGATTGCAGTTATCAAAAAGAAAAAAACAAATCATTTATGGTTTTCTACCTTATAAAGACACAATAACTGGGACTGTACTATTAGGCATTTATCCCTATAACACCTTAAGAAAACTTAAATATGTCCAAATAAAACACTGCTGCCCATCCCACTAAATACATTTATTGGCATTAATATTTACATTTTATCTAATAAGTGTAATAAATGTCCACTCTTCCCAATGATAGTACTTTGGTGGCGGTCCCTCCCCTCTCCACAGCAGAGGAGATAAGACATAAAGGGCCTAATTCATTAAGGGATGCAAAACTAATATAATGTGTGTCTTTTAGAATATGCGCATGAAACGGGTGTACACACATCCATATTCCACAAGGAGAGGATGTGAAGCTACGTCTGGTTATGAATACGGGTGTAGGTCTGCTCTGATCTACTAGATATATGTGAAAACTCACAAAAGAACGCAGAAAAAAAACCTATTCAATTAATGTCACCTATTTATAATATAGTCATTAATGACAAAAAATTTAAAAAAAAAGTTTCCCTCCCCCATGAAAAACATTTATTAGGATATAATTAATGTCTACTGTACATAAAACAACATGTTTACAGTTGCTCCTGATTTAAAACACATGCTCTAGCATACATACTCAGCCGTCATTACTAGTAGTCGGCAGTTAGACTAGACCTGTGCCTGGAGGGAGAGATATGGCTGAAAAACACGTACTTTAGAGATGTCCAAAGCTTGAATCAAACGCTGCTTGGTGCGCTTGAGCTTAGCCCGACCTTATGGTACATTGTCTGCAGGAAAGCGTCCCTGCTCGCTCCCTGAAATCGTAGACTGTAATTTGGGTCCTTTGCGCTTGAAGATGAATTGGAAGTTGTTACGTTCTGTGGTGTATGGTCCAGTTCTCGGCATACACAGAGTAATTATGCGCATTTTACACAAAAGAAACACCAATCATGCTCCTTATGCCCAGAGGGTCTAAGGCTTTCAATGGGTGAAATCTGGTTAGACATTTCCTGCTGTTGGGAGACAAGTAGCCGGAAGTGATTAAGCAAAGGTCCCAGTTATATGTGAGCCCCTACATTGAGTAAATGATGGGTGACCAATAAAAGTACCATTATTTGGGAAGGGGGAGGATATAGTAAACTTAAATAAAGTGGAAAATACCTTTAACAAAAATGATCAAACAATTTGAATTAGCAGCACAGAGTCAGAGAATGGAGAAGGATTCAGGTAAGATAAATGGTGAAGGACAGTCATGGTTGTCAAAAACTGACTAACTAGTTCATCTTTCATGTCTCCACCTTACACTGTCTCTCCTCATCCCAACGGTAACACACAGCCAATAGCCACACAGAACTGCCAGCCACCAATGGCTTCTGTAATATCAGTGGCTGCCTTGAAGCAGTCAGACACATTCTCTACCAGCAGCTATTGTTATGCCACTAAATGATGTATCATTTGTTCCCACACCTATTAAATCGCAGGCTCATGTCAGTAGGGCCATTTTTACCTTCTGTGTCACATCATTGTACTTCATTTAGTTGTACTATGATCAGGGGCTGGAGGGCAGGGGGGCATCGCCCCCCCCCCCCCCCCCCCGGGCCGCTCAGACTCGCCGCTATTAGGGCCGGCCGCCCTCCGGATTCAATTCCACAGGATATTTACCCGCGGCCGTATCTGATGACACGAGATGCGGCCGCATCAGCGCACAGGTGGCCGCATCACATGACACGGGATGCAGCCGCATCATCATCCTGTGTTATGGAATGCAGCCGCCTGTGCTCCCCGCGGGCTGTCATCTCCCAGCCCGTGCCTGATTATGATCTCTTCAAAGTATTACACGGTGATATGTTGGCATTTTATAAATGAAGGATAAAAATCATGATAAAAACTCTTTTCTTATGGTACAGTAAAAGTGTAAGCATCTAAATATTGATAATAACCACTTCCTTAGTAGACAGGATAAAGCAGCTTTATCCTACACAGCAAAATGCCTAGAAAGTCTATGAGAAAGGTTTGGAATTAAATTGAGTACATAATACCTCCCAACATTTAGAATCGCTAAATTGGGGCAAATTAATCACCACCTTCGTTCTGCTCCAACTCCACCCACAAATGATAAAAGTTTGGTCATTTTCAACCAGTAGCGGACTGGCCAGGGTGTCAGCGTGCCCGATGGGAAATGGGCCCTGTGGGACCCTGATGAAGTGGGTCCCTTTAAACATTAGGCAATATGCTAATAATGTTAATGACCTTTTAGTTACTACAAAATATACTAGAAGTTCCAATATAGGATACAGTGATCATCAAGCAGTATGGTTTAGTATAAAGACAGAGACCGACTCATACCACACAAATACAAAGGTGTTAGATTTTAGGAAGGTTGACTTTGTAGAGATGGGAAAATGTGTAAGTGATTTTCTGGCAGAGTGGAAGAACTTGAAAGGAGTGCGGGAGAGCTGGGAAAGATTAGAAAGTGCTATACTTAAAGCAACAGACCTTTGTATCAAAAGATAATATAGACCAATGTGTGAATACCCTTTGCGCTTCAATGTATATCTGACACACAATAAATTAAAGTTCATATGAAAATGAAAATAAGTCCCATATGTACATGTCGCAGCTCTGCTTCAGATATTGGTAGGTTAGTCCAGAAAAAAATAAGATGATAAAAAAGTAGATATGAAGTATCCATTTCTTATGAGTTTGGATACAAGACCATTGAGATATGCCTTTAATCTCTATTATTCTGGTACGCATTTAATATTTGGAAAGTTAATTGGTACAGTGTACTCATATTTTTGAGGATAATACACTATTGTGCGGTTTTTTTCCCCTGTTTATTTGGCATTTATGTACACGGACATGATATCCAGAGGGATCACGGAATAACCATATGAGAGGATTCAGTGCCAGCGACAGAGGATACATTATTATACAGATAAGCCTCATATTTATCACATTCTGGTACACATTTATGATGGAATACTCCTGGTTTTGGAATTTGGTGTTTAAAGGATAATACACTATGATATGCATTTGTTTCTTTCTGAGAGTATCTGATCTCCTTGGACAGCATTGAGGAACTGTCGTTTGGAAAAATCACCCATTCAACATACTATTTGAAGTGCCTGTGATTATCTTCCTTGTGGTAAGCATATTTGAATATATCCATTTACTAAGGCGCTTACTTCTCTTCTACACTGCCAGCAATATGTACAATATATGTATATTATACTGTAATTACTAAAAAAAAATAAAAAAAAATAGACATTTATTGTACAAAAATTTTAATTGTACCTTTTTTCCACATATTAATTATTTTGAAAATTGTATCCATTACTTATAAAAATTAAATGATAGATTTATAGTTGTGGGTGGGCTCCCTTTGTCTCCTGGCAACCAATATGTTTAGACCCAGTCCGTCACTGCTGCACAGTATATTCCAGAGAATCACTGCTCTTACTGTAAAGAACCTTCTTAATAGCATGTAAGGAAAGCTATTTTATTTTCCAACTGCAAGAAGTGACCTTGTATCCTTTGCAGAGGCCTGATACTGCTTAGTTCCTAGAGTTCATCACAAGTGTGAATAAGCTCAGATTTTGTTTTTATTTTTTTTTCATTAATCATTTTTATTGAGATTTGTTAGGTTAACGGGGGATACAGAAAGAAAGAAGGGGAGGGTGGGGGATATGAACACACCAATACAGCGTATGCAGGTTAGAGACATTATACAGCATACATTCTACATTCTACTGTGGCTATTTCACCTAACCCACCAGACTTGGTCTAAATCTTTGACTGCCCAATTTAAACACTCCATCAAGGCACATCTATTGGCATAGGACCTCCATTAGTAGGGGGAGGGGAAGAAGGATTATTAACCGGAGCACCACCCCCATCAGTCACTTAGACATGATATTCAAACCATTTCCACAGTGGGGAGGATGGTCTCATAGAGTAGGGGACATCAAGTGTTTCCATCTCGAATGCATAATGGACTTTGGTTATTACTTTTGACAGGGTGGGGGGTAGCGGCGCCCTCCATGCCTGGGCTATGGCAGCTCTGGCAGCAGTAATTATATGGTTAAACACATAACAGGCCTGTCTTGTGACATGAGGTGGATATATTTGAAGAAGGGCAATTTCAGGGGCCTTAAAAAGATCTAATCCGGTCACCCTCTTAGCTAAATCAAATACCTGAGCCCAAAAGGAGCGTAAAACCGGACATGCCAAAAAAATATGAAGCAAATCCCCAACCATCGAGCATTGTCTCCAGCACAACTTAGACTTGGAGGGCCACATTTTATGGATTCTGGAGGGGGTCAGGTATAGTCTATCAACTTGTTTGATAAACATTTCAGTGTGGTTTAAACATTTGGACATACGAAAAGCATTTACATAAACTGCCTGCCACTGGTCCTCTGTGAAGGATGTCTGGAGATCTGATTCCCACTGGAGTTGGCTAGAAATTTTGGCTATTGGCTTCGGGGAAGTGAATCCGTACCAGAAGGTGATCCCAGCTCTATTATCTCCCTTCGTAAGTTTCGAGATAAGTGGGGCTGGCGGGGCCTGCAGGGTCATGTTATATCTCAAGAGGGAAGCAATCCAGTGCCTGATTTGTAAATATTTGTAAAAATCTCTTGTAGGTATATGGAATTGGTGCTGAATTTGTGCGAAAGACATCAACCCCTGGTCATCAAATAAAGACCTTAGGTCTACTATGCCATTCGTTATCCACAGGGACAAATTCAAGTCTGGGATCAATTTCGCCAAAGTCCACAGTGACAGGTTATTAGCAGGGAGGAATATGGTAGGGGAGGTCTCAACCAGCTTATCCCAGGCTCTCAACACAGAGCAGGGAAGATGCTAGCGCGCAAATTAAGAGGCCGACAAGCTAGGAACAGAATAAAATATTTATCGTTGGGAGGGGATCAGAAAGCTTCTAACCCCAAAGATATAGCCAATATATTTGCAAAGTTCTATGCCACCCTATACAATCTGAAGGATGATCCCTCTACGATCCAGCCTAATAGTAAAACCATAGACTCCTTCCTACAAGGCCTAAATCTCCCCAGTCTAGATCCTGAATCAGCCGTGACCTTAGATGCCCCGTGGACACAGCCTGAAATTGAAGAGGCTATCAAAAAATTACCGAAAGATAAAGCCCCAGGCCCAGACGGCTATACTAATAATTTCTATAGTGCCTTTAAGTCTGACTTAGCCCCTATTCTTATGCAAGTGTATAATACTGGTACTGAACAGGGGCATTTCCCTAAAGAGATGCTCGAATCTCGGCTGATAACAATCCCGAAGCCAGGGAAGGACCCTGCATATTGCTCTAACTACAGACCTATTGCCTTGTTAAATACGGACATTAAAATTTATGCCAAGCTCATTGCTAATAGATTACAAGACCTCATCCCGCAGCTCATACACCCCGATCAGGTGGGATTTGTCGGCGGGCGTCAGGCCTCTGACAATACAAGGCGAGTCTTTAACATTATTGAAAGTGTCGAGGGGTCCCACCAAGAACTGGTAATTCTCTCCCTCGACGCAGAAAAGGCCTTTGACAGGTTACACTGGGGGTTTATGAAACAGGTCCTTCTTCGCTTTGAAAGATAGGTTTTTGAATGGGATTATGGCCCTCTATAGCTAGAGTGCTTAGCAACGGCTTTCTGTCCGATCATTTTAAGATTTCTAATGGCACCAGCCAAGGGTGCCCCCTTTCTCCCCTAAATTTCATTCTAGCAATAGAACCTCTTGCTCAAGCTATTAGACAGGCTGAGTCCTTTCCTGGGGTTACAGACAATCAGACGGTTTACAAGCTATGCCTTTTTGCAGATGACATTTTACTATTTGTAACTGACCCGGAGTCCTCGCTGCCGCCCCTTCATGCTATACTTGATAAATTCAGTGGAGCGTCCTACTATAAGCTGAATACCACTAAATCCGACACGTTACCTATTAATTTACCGCCAGCTAAAGTGTCGAGCCTTGGAGCTCTTTTTCCTTACTCTTGGAAGTCTGCAGCGCTCCAGTATTTGGGCATTCAGGTTACTCCCTCGATATACAACATTGTAGACCTTAACTTCGCGGCTTTGATTCCCCTAATTCTCACCTTGAGATGTGATGTCATGGATGTGCAGCGAGGTCTCCTGGTTAGGGAGGCTGGCAGCTTTTAAGATGATGATTTTTGCCAAAACTAATGTATCTGTTCCATACATTGCCCTTGTATTTCCCAAAATCTATAATGGACAAACTACACTCTATCATGTGCTCATATATTTGGAAGAATAAACCCCCCCGAATAGCAAGTGCTCGTATGTCCTTAACCAGACAAATGCGTGGTCTAGCTCTTCCAGACCTGGCTAGATATCATGTGGCTTGCCTCCTTGCACAATTAGAGACTGGTCTCTTCCCCCCAATACAAAACCTTGGGTAGATTTGGAACGGGCTCGCAATCCTCTTTTCCCTTTGCAAGATCTACTCTGGCTGCCCAGACGGTGGCGCCCTCCTTGTGGGCCCATGCCCCGGCTAGTCAGCGACGCGTTGAGAGCCTCAGATCTTTTTACAAAAGCTTAGACTCTACTTTGCTAAATAAAATAAAGTTATAAAATATTCAATCCACAAAACATACGGTTTTGCAGCATATTTAATGTTGATTTAATTTTCTGTAGATACATTTGTTTCCATTACATTTCTTCATCCTGTAGAAAATGCACCTGGGAGGTGAGAAAGAAATTGAAAGTGTATCCTGAAGCCCAATTTCCAAAATCTTCAAGGGCATGTCTAAAGTCCTTTTGCAGGGAGGAAAATGCTCTGCATTTGTTCTGTTAAACAAAGAACAGGCCACCACCCACACCCACTAAATTCTCTCGCCCCAGCTCCTGAAGTCCATTTAAATAATATATTTCTGCAAAACAAAATCTTGATTTTACATGTCTTGTGCAAAATGAGGAGCCTTCTGCTAGGAACGCCTTGAACCAACCGTTTGTAGAAGCAAAGCGCTACACCAACATCTTCATCAGTCATATTTAAACAAATGTAGTTAAATGGAGCCAGCTACAGGGACAATAGAATGCAGCTTCAATTTAGCTAATATATTCTATATATTATATATACAGGATAGCATGTTACAGATGGGATATGTGATACTAGTCGCGCAGCACCTATGGCTAGAATAACACAAGCTTTATTCACGGAAACAAACCTGCATGTGGCAGTCATTTTACTTCTCAACTGAAACAGGTCAGGGCTGGACAGTCTCAGATTCTCAAATACTGGCATCAGGCCCATGTTTCGCCTATCTCCAATTAATCACAGGTGTTTCAGTAACTGAAGCTGTCATTTTCAATGCCACACATGTGATTAATTAAAGGTATCTGGAGTTATGCCCCGAGCTAGCCTGTCAATGTCTGTGTTTTATGAACAGGCTAACAGCGGATGTATAGACTTCTCAGAACCAGCATTGCTTGCAGGGGAGTTTCTAAGCAAAGCTTTTTATCATATACAATAAATCTAACACAATGCTATCTCATGAATTTGACTGAAATTATATATATATATACACATATATATATATATATATATATATCATACTTGCCAACTTTTCCTCGTTGGTTTCAGGGAGATCCTGGGGGAGGTGGGTGTGTGGGGGCGGGGCTTGATGAATCGCACCATTTTGAGGCTAAGATGCAGCGATATTTGCGTCATTAAGCCCCCCCGCCACTTATCTATTGCGGGAGGTTGCCCAGCTCTCCTGGTAGCCTGGGAGGTCTCCCAGAAATGCGGGAGTCTCCCGGAGATTCCGGGAGAGTAGGCAACTATGCGTTAAAGAAAAGCAGTCAATGAATCTCTAGAGACTGAAGTGTCTTTTACATTTCTGTCTCCATTACTGAAGTCATGTTGTCTTACCTGTCAGTCTTCGATTAAATCTTGGTCTCCATGAAAATGGCCACCTCCATAGGCATCAATACATGGACATAGGACACAATTTCTGAACTGTGTCATCGTGCCACAGATGGCGAAGTCAACCACGTCTTGTACTGGTCCAGCATCAGGGAGAATGCCAGACTCTTCAGGGAGTAAGGGAGATCACCCTTATTTCAGGGAGTCTCCCTGACATTCAGGGAGAGCTGACAAGTATGAGATATATATATATATATATATATACACACATATACACATACACACATATATATACACATATAGTATGTATAATGTAAATTTGAGTGGCATACATGAAATAAAAGTATGGTTGGGAAAATTACAGCTGATTAACAGTCGATATGTGATAAAAGAGGATTTATCCATTTTTATTAATCCATTTGGGGGACATTGTTCACCATGGAGTATAGAGGGCGCTGTGCGGGGAGTAATGTACTCATGTATACTAAAACTTGTCTGGCCTGCTCCTACCCTTCTATGCCCCTTCCATGAAGACTATTCAGTTATTTAGGACTGAAATGACAATCAAACAAGAACCACAATCAACCAAAAACCAGTGAAGAACTAAAAGGGGTGGGAATGCAGTGTCCCCAAATGGAATTTGAGACATGGATTTTATGGTGAGACACAAATATAAACTTTGAATTTCAGTGTACAAATAAGTATTTGTGTGCTACATGAAGAAAAACAGCCAGTATTTAACTTATGTGATAAATAATAAACTAATTTGCACCTCTTGCATAGCAACATGGTTTTGTCCAGAAAACTTAAGAAAACTTACTCAATTTCTTGCCTAAGTTCCTTAAAGAATCAGGCCCTCTGTGGTAATGTTTAGAGGAAGCCAACTGGCCTTGGGCTATCTGAGGTCATTCAGACCATGATCCTTAGCTCAAAGAATCATGGCCTCCCACAGCCATGCCATTAAAGCCAGACAGGCTAAGTCATGGTGGTAAAATGGACCCTGACTTCGAAGATTTCCTCTGAGGGATAGTCTGCACAGTGGTTCTGCCACTATGCATAGAATATTGGCATACCATGATCTTCTCTGCTATTCTGGCGCTACTAGAATTACTGGGATGCCTTCTATCTTGGCCTTCTTCAGCATGGGAATCGGAGTGAAGAGAAACACTACCTGGTGTTTACATGTGAAGCATTCATGGCATCCACTAGGAAAGCCAGCAGATCTCTGGTTCTTCCAGAGTACCAAATTATTTTGTGGTTCGAGAGGCCATTATCTCTACCTCTGGCTGACCCCATCTCTCCACCATCTTGTTGAAAATCTCAGGATGGAGGGACCACTCCCCAGCATGTATGGCATGCCGACTCAAGAAGACGGTCTCTTAATTGTCCAGTCCTAGTATAAATTTAGCGGAGATTGCTGGGACATAATTTTTCCACCCAGCACATAATCTTGGCTGTCTCCTTCATTACCAGAGGACTCTTAGGGGTAAATGTATCAAGCTGAGAGTTTTCTGGTGAGTTAAAAAAAAAAAAGCTATCATTTATTTAGTACATTCTACAAAATGATAGCTAGAATCTGATTGGTTGCTATATGCAACACCTCCATTTTTCAAACTCACCGGAAAACTCTCAGCTTGATACATTTACCCCCTGGTGTCCTCTTGTATACTGCATGGCCAAGGCATTGTCTGACTGAATTAATATGGGTCTGTCCCTTAAGAGGGACTAAGCCTGCAGCAAACCATTTAGCACAGCTCTGAACTCGCTACGTTTATTGGTAGCCTCGCTTCCTCTTGGGACTAAAGGCCCTGTTGATGGCGGTCCAGCATCACTGCTCAAATTTTCTGAGACTGGCATACATGGTCCAGTCCCAGATGGAGAAGGGGTGATCCTTGTTGAGATTTTGCCTCTTCAGTCATTACAGAACTAACAAGTCTGAGGCTACAGAGAGTTGGACCTTGACCACCTGCCTAGAATCTTGTTCTGGAATGTCAGAGTGAGAATAAGCAAACTGCATATTTTCAAAGCAAGATCTCATTCTCCCCAACAGCTTCATGGATAATAGAGACCTCTCTAAGGGATATGAGCTTTCACTTGTTTTCTGAATGTCCAGAATCTTTTCCGCTGTTAAAAAAAACACTGACAACTGGTGTCGAAAGGAATACCCGGAAAAACAATGCACTGGTCAGGGGCAAGTCTGCACTTTTATAACCCAGCTGTGCGATTCCAGGGTTTCCACCGTAATGTGCAAATAGGTCAGACGAAGAGGGACAGAGCTCACCTTTATCAAAAGATCCAGGTATGGTATGACTGTCAATCCTTTGGACCTTAAGAGCTGCTACATCTTTTGTAAATACCATTGGTGCTATAGCCAGATCAAAGGTTAGTGCACTAAAATGGGTAATAGAATTTCTCCACCACAATCCTGAGAAGACCATGAGATGTCTACGAAAGCAAGAAATTAATCTTGCTCTAATGCGTTGATCACTGATCATACGATTCCCATGGGAGAACACAGGATTTCTGAAAGGGGGTTTCCATGCCACCAGTGTGGGCATGACCAACATGCAAGGGGCGTGGCTATCATTTGAGTCAATACTGCTCTCCAACTATTAAACATCCCCTTCAAATACCCAGACAATACAAATCAGGACAGTCACACAAATTCAGGAATGCCCCACCAGTACAGTCGACAGACTTCTCTGCTCTCTCCTATCTGTTCTTGTAGCTTTCACTAACAGCTGCTGTTCATATCATAAGCTCAGTTGCTGCTTATCATAATCCTGAAATGTGGGGATCTGTTTGGGAAAAGGGATAGGAACATGAAACATGGAAAACCTAGCAATGAGTGAACACTCTATGCCTCCCTACCCCAAGCCAGGCCCAACACTAAATCAATAGCATCCTAATGTCTAATAATTTGTCCTACCTATCTGCAGCCAGTCCCAAAATTAAATAGCATTCAAATTTATTAAATAGATTACCTCAAATTAGCCCCAACATTAAATTGTTAGCATTCAAAAATAATCAAATCTATTTCCTCCAGCATGTCATGACATTAAATTAACAGTATTTACATTAAATACACCTATTTCACCTTTAAATAGCCCTGATGTTAGATTAGTATTCACATTTAATAAATAGCCCACCTTCTTCCCAACTTAGCCGCACATTCAATTATTAACCTCCCAAACCAACCCAGCTTTAAATACTGTATTGACATCTCCCCACCTTAAGTTAATAGGTACTACCTTTACCACACTATTACATAAAATAGTCCCCACCATTAAATAATTTGCCCCCCACCAATAAACTAATATCTCCCACCCACTATGAAATAATTATCACCCATCCTCTTCATTACATGAATACCCAGCCTCCAGCCCCCATTACATTAAGAGTCCTTCCTCCAGCTAACATTTACCTTCTTCAATCTGGTACTCTGCATTGGAGAGGCAGACACCTGTGTCTGCCTCTTGCTTCCTGTACACAGGGGATTGCACGCATGTCACATGGTGTGTGACCCATGTGTGTTAAGGTTTAGAATTAGAGGTCAGCAGATGAGTGTGACAAGAGACCAACACCTGTAACAATTTTTTTTTGGGTGGGGAGGAAACACAGACTACTTTCAGATTGTTTTTCTGTAAGCTGCCTAGCCCCAAACCAGCTTACCACTTTAGTGAACACTTTAAGCAAAGAACGGATCTTCCCAGAGAAATGAAAGAACTGAAATATCTGTCCTTTATATATTGGAGCATTAAGTGGAAGAATATAGCGCTTTCCTCCAGTGTCCTAAGAGATGATCCTGTCCATTCTGGGCCACAGAACACAGTCCTCTCAAAAGATAAGGGTTTTTGGGCATCTGCCTTCCATGACTGAAGCCAGAGAGTACGCATGACTGCTACTGCTAAGGTTCTGGATAGACCTAGACCAGCATCACCTAAATGTTTCCTTTATATGGTCCACTTAGGACATTGACTCCGATATAGGCATCCCAAATTGGAAAAACAGGATGGGGAGCTCAGCATACACTCATTTGATTACTCAAACGACTGTAAGAATGAGTGATGAACCTGTTGCAACAAAGATATTCTATCCATTCATTCCTTTAAAGAAGCCGTGTTCGGAATAGGAATTGGTGGATTTCGCAAGATGGGAAATGAGAGCATCTACTATTGGTGTTATCTCAAATTCCTCCATGACTACTACCAAGAAGGGGTAGTTGAACTGAAACCTCTATGGAACCTGAAAACTGCATTCTGTTTTCACCCAAGAGTTCGGAACACTGTGGGGAGAAGGGAAAATAAACTGTTTCTTAATTTAAAATCACTGGTTCCTCCATATCATGAATATCAAGGGTGTGTCTGACCACTAAAATCAGATCCTCAACCCCCTATATGCTGGAAGAGTCATCATCCCATCCAGTCAGGTCCTCATAATCTGAGTCCCCATGGAAAAAAGTTTCTTCCTGAGAGGAAAGGTCAGACTTGGAATCTCCTAACATTTTGACCTGCGTTGAGCCTGGCACTTACGAGGCTTGGTGGGTGATGAAGTCTCCAACAGCCATTCCAAAGAGGAACACACCCCCTGTATTGACTGGGGCCTGTTGAGGCACAGCTTCCTGACAAAGGGGATCCCATTAATGGAGTCCCTAATAGAAAGGCGGGAGTGATAAGATCCCCTACCTCGACAGGACAGAACATTAAATCAGTGCACACTTTATCAGCTATGTGATGGATTGAGCTAGCGTATTCGCTAAAGTCTGGCTCCCCCATCTCAGTTGGGGCCCCCAGACAAATGTGGACCTTTGGTCTAGGATGTACGAAATCACACATTGGCCCTATGAGCTTCCCATTGGAGAACCTAATGGATCCAACAAATAGTGCATCCATGGGAAGTACAATTTTATTTTGTGTTGTATTCAAGCACTTCATATAATAAATACATAGGTCCCTGATGCATATGAAAAGGTCACTGTGGAGGGGCATTGACATCCGCTCAGGCTGCATGAAGCAGTTAATAGTATGATGTGGCACAGCAATAGCTACACAGGCAGATCCAAACAAACAATACATCCAGGCCAAGGCAATTGTTTTTTGCATTAACTGAATTCTAGTTTTAGATTTGGGTGGATTGACACTTGCTTCTACATTGTTGTGGTATAGGTCACAAAAAAAAGCACACGAGACAATATGCAGTATTTAATTTTAAATATATTTTCCTGATGTTATTACAATCATAAACAATATAGGAATGCTTAGCCACATTCTGTGTAATTTATGGGTGCTGTCTGTTCTGTGCTCCAGGCTAAGATTTGGATTTCACACTGTCATTCCCAGACATTATAAAGAGAGAGACTTACAGTATGTCCTTTGTCACTACCAGCGCAGCGTCAACCCTGGGAATTAGAAATCTGCTTCATACCCAAAACCCGTCACCAAGCCACGGTAATGGAGTCCATAATAAAATGGGAACTGTGGCTCATTATTATTGTTGACCCTGAAGCTGAATAGTAGATGTTGGCCATCCTGACCTCTTAATCACCAATACCAAAAGCTCTCTCATACTGCAACCCCCTTGGGGATTGTGGAGACGCTAAAGACTGCTAAGGATTCCAGGAACGGACCACAATGGAGTCTTTTAATGTGTTGAAGAGGGAACACAGTTAACCTACTTGACCTTTGCTATTTTTTTTGTGCAAGTTGAACCCTGCAGACCAATGGAAATGAGACAAGTAGTTACATTTTACAAAGAACCACATTTAAACAATTAGGATGATCTTATATGGAATGAACAGGAAAACAATTGTTTTATTACACAGTGACAAGTATGTAGACACTAAAAGGAAATTGAGGGAATTAACCAATTGAGACCCTAACTAAGAATTTAGATCCAACGATGAACAAGAGTTAATTTCAGCTCAGAGCTCTATTTTTACTTGCGCACAAGGAAACCAATTTTAGTTGCAAAGCAGATCACGTGTGCAGCCCAGCAATCTTTAATTACAACGTTAAAGTAAAACTAAATGCAAGTTTGATGCATACATTGTTTTATGAAGAGGTGCGTTTGACAACACAATGTTCCCAAACCAGTTCGAAAGACCTATTAAGCCAATACTCAGCGCTGTTAGTATTAAATACTCAGATTAACTACATGTAACACTAACCATTCCCTCTTTAAACTTGCCTACAGATGGACAGGCTCGAGTTGGTGGTGCTGACATTCTTTTTATTTTTTAGTGGACTGATGAGAAAGATGTTACTCTAGATGTAGCCCAATTTATGTACTGCACATCAATTCGTTAATACAATAGGTTCTATGATCTTAGTCAAACAAACCTAAAAATAAAACCACATAAAAACTTCAACATAAACAAATATCTATTCATGTAAGCAAAAGGTGATACATAAGAGATGTTTAAGGCTCTAGACAAAATATTTTAGAAAAATCTAGAGATGTTCCCAAATAGAGCCTGAGGGCCCCTGGGAGAAAGATAGCCAGGGCAGGGGTAACTGCCTGGGTCATTAGTTGCTGCTATAGGCAGCAAACAGAGGATCTGCAAAACAGCTTAATCAGCAGAGTGCTATGGACAGGACGCTGAACATACATGGCCATCAAGACTACTGCGCTGATGTCACTTCCGGGTCAGGTGGTGCATGTATCGGCAAACAGGAAGCAGCACTAGAGGCCTGCGTGGTGTACTGAGGCACAGCCGGTGACTATAGTCAGAGCCTGAATACTGCACCAAATCCTAATTTATATATTAAGATTATGTAGGAGAGGCCTATATAACCAAATGTTACCAATAATTTTATCTCCAGGAACCAGTAACTAAGGCCTAAGCAAAAAAATAGGATTATGCTGGTTGCATTAGGATTTCGTGTATCCCAAAACGCATACAGATGGGTTTTGGAAAAAAAAAAGACTATATATAAGCAATCATGTTCTTCTCTGATTCATGTTATTTATTTTTTGTACTCCAAATCTAGATTACAGCCCTTACTGTGTGTCCTACTACTAAATACATTTTATTTTATTTGTTTCCTTCTTTTCAGCAAAATGTATATATTTTATAGATTTCGTTATGCCCTGGGATATGACACAGGATTGCTCTCTGGATACAATTAGAACCACTACAGGGTCCAAAGAAAATCTGTGTTGTATCCAATTGCAATAAAACGGACAACTGATATGTAGACCTTGTTAAAAGGCACAGAGGCAAGAAACACAAAGCAAATATATTCAGTAAAAATAACCCTTAAGGTGGATGATATGCTAATGGCCAGAACCATTGACCAGCAGCCTACCCAACTAGATTTATTACAAACAGACAAAAAGTACTAAAACTTCACAAATACATTCACAAAACACAAAACTCGCACAGCATCTCTTGTAACAAAATCTTCCAGATTCACTTTTATTTTACAAATTGGTTTACATTGTTTCATGTAATAGAAATACTCCATTCTTCACAGGTCATCATTTTGATCTTTAAAGCGTTTTACCAATTCATAAATGGGCACAGTCCACCCCAACAGGCACAATGAAATATAGAACTTTCTTGTGGTAGCTTTTTTTTCCTCTCTAAAATATACTGTACATATTAAATAACCCGCTGGCTTCAGAACTGAAAGCCTTTTAAATATTTCCAGTACCTTTGCTTAAAAATGTCTACCTGCAAAATAAAATAGTTACGATCTAAAAGTGCATACGGCTAGTTCTGACAGGCAGGGCGTTTGTCCCTCGAGGATCAAGGAAAGAGCTGCCTGTATTGCATTAGAAAGTGTGAAATGGGAAAAGAAAAGAAAATAAGACTATACAGCTTTCATTATATACAATGAGCCAAACGTTATACAGCTATTTGGCTTCTATTTACATCCATGTATTATTTTAATACCGCAGAATCAGCATGGCCACCGTGTACAGTATCAGTCCTAGATTCAGGTTAGAACACCGTAAGTAATGTAAAAGAATACTTGACTTATACACACAATCAAAAGTCAAACACGTTGATAAATAGCCGTCCAGAGCAGGATTTCAGTGGTTTAACAATAAAAATAATAATACTACTGTGCAGTTCTGCAAGGCCATAATGACAGAAGCCAACATTTACCAGTAAATAAAGCTCGAGAGATTATACATTGATTTCTATGCAGAACTGAGCAATGTTCCAAATACTTGTAGTTGCTATTGACCGGTTTACAGCACAAAACACGTCATTGTCAGCTTCAAAAGACACCTACGAGATGCAATGTCACTAAAAATGAACTTCAAAAGTTTCACCACTAAGTACCAAGATCAGCTTCAAACACTTCAGAACAAGCAACAGTGATTAAAGGTTCATATCTACGGCGTCAGAATAGTAGTTTTATTTTCCAGTCAATCCAGTGTGTGTTAGAATTGCAGTCGTGTTTAGAAAAAAGCAACTGAATGCAAAACCCAAAAATTAGATAAAAAGTCAAGAATGAGAAGTCAATGCCATGTGTAAAAGAAAAAAAAAAATGTAGGTCAAATCATTCAGAACTCCAGAGGCTCTCGCCATCTTTTCAGAAGTGCAGAAATCAACTTAAGCGGTTTTGGTCCAAAACCGTTTAAAAGAAAAAAAAAATATGGATCATTAATGTGAATAATTATGTGTCCTTCAAAATGAGATGGTTGTTCAGTGGTCGCTTCATGAACTGTGAGATCAGCGGCCAAATATCACATTATATTCCAGCAGAATTAGCTCCACTATTTGATTCTGGTACACCGTGTGAATGGCAATATTACCAGTCTCTGTTTCCGGTTTTAACAAAGTTGGGCCGAAAACTATTGCTAAACTCTGAAAAGTCATTCTGTTCTTTTCTCCAGTTTCCACAACACTAGGAAAAACAAGACAAAATAAAGGTTAAGTCATGATACAAAATACTATGAGCAGATAAAACTAAGTTTGTGTAGCTTTTACAACTTTTTCATAATCTGCACCAGTCACCTGCATACAATGGTGGCAGCAATCTTGTGCTCTGAAAAAAATGAGAATGAATGCAGGATATGGATATCAATTCACTATGAGCTACTGACCTTAATATGGATTGAGTCACAAACAGTTTACCTACTATAGCGCGCAGCCACGCCGAAGGGGGGCCTCACCGGGGGCGAGCGCAACCACGCCGAAGGGGGGCCTCACCGGGGGCGAGCGCAACCACGCCGAAAGGGGGCCCTCACCGGGGGCGAGCGCAACCACGCCGAAAGGGGGGGCCCTCACAGGGGGGCGAGCGCAACCACGCCGAAAGGGGGGCCTCACTGGGGGCAAGCGCAACCACGCCAAAGGGGGGGCCTCACTGGGGGCGAGCGCAACCATGCCGAAAGGGGGGCCTCACCGGGGGCGAGCGCAACCACGCCAAAGGGGGGGCCTCACCGGGGGCGAGCGCAACCACTCCAAAGGGGGGGCCCTCACCGGGGGCGAGCGCAACCACTCCAAAGGGGGGGCCCTCACCGGGGGCGAGCGCAACCACGCCAAAGGGGGGGCCCTCACCGGGGGCGAGCGCAACCACGCCAAAGGGGGGGCCCTCACCGGGGGCGAGCGCAACCACGCCAAAGGGGGGGCCATCACCGGGGGCGAGCGCAACCACGCCGAAGGGGGGGCCTCACCGGGGGCGAGCGCAACCACGCCGAAGGGGGGGCCTCACCGGGGGCGAGCGCAACCACGCCGAAGGGGGGGCCTCACCGGGGGCGAGCGCAACCACGCCGAAGGGGGGGCCTCACATCTCTAGGAGCTAGTGTCATAAATGTGTGTCTCCTTCATAGACTATTATTCAATATTGGGTACAACTACAAAATGGCTGCCTCCACTGTGTGCAGGTGACCGGTACACTTTAATCTTAAAGAACTTCATACAAAACTAAATTTTGTGTTTTGGCTTGAAGTTTGCTAAACTAGAGAGTGTGGCTTACCCGGTGTGCAGCGGTTCTCTATGCTAGAGGTGGCCCGATTCAGAAATAGAGCAGTGCTGACAAGGTCTGCTTCTCCGACACATTTATAAGTGGCAGTAACACAAAGGAGGAAACACTGGACTGTCAGATGTATCAGGGGACTCACCGCATTGGGGAAACACAATTGAGCAAATCTTTGTAGTTTAGCTAAATATAAGTTTTTGGTGGAGTTCAGGTTTAAGAACAAAATAAATAAATCAATGTACCCACTACGTTCTATAGAACACCATAAATGTCTGTTCGCCAACAAGTACAAGCTGCGACAGCTCAGATTTTAAAACCGCAGTTGAAAGCTGCTTCCATGAAGAATTGTCCTTGGCTTCCACGCTAAGCTCCACTATGAAATGCCACTTACAAGAAATCAAAGAATTTCAATAACAAATCTTATCAATGTACTCAGCACTTTAAACTCACTGTTTGAGATGCTTGAAGAGCGCCTGCATTGTGTCTTGGTTCGGTTTTGGCAACTGTTTAATTAAATCTTTGACGGCTTGAACACGAAGCTTGGGCTCTTGTTCTGAATTAAAAAATAGAAAAAAAAGTTGTTTGCTATGAATGATGTCTGCAGATACAAAGATCTAAAGAACTGACATGCTATATTCAATCTTGCAGTGCCCTCTAGTGGTGACATCCAGGTGCTACCAGAACATGTTCATGCTATTCCATCAACTGTTATTGAAGTGTAAGGTTAGTACAAACAAGAAAAAAGGGTTTTTATTAAATTTGCTATTGCACTGCAATTTACCAAAACAAAAGGTGAATGAATGTATCATTGAGCGTTATGTTTCTCACTTACTGATTGCATTCACAAAGTCATTAAAGTGGTTATATGTGAAGAGAGGTTCCGGCAGTTCCCGGAAGAACATCTTCAGTGCTCCAGTAATCACGTGAATATCTTCCCATTTAGTGTCATTCAAGTCCAGTTTCTCATCTGAAAAGAGACATTATAATTATACTTGTATTATCATTATAAGAGACATGTATAATTGTGTTGATGACAAATGTATATTTCTAGGCATTTAAAGGACCACTAGACTTAAAATGCAGACTGGCTCATAATAAAATCCAGAATTATATCAGTAATGGGGATTTGAGATTTATTTTTTGCCACCAACAAATATAACCTGTGAGGATGAGGTTAGGGAAAAGTTTATATTATTTCAATATCGCCTGTCCTCTCACAATATCCAACCCTTACTTAGCTTTAGGCTCAGGGGAGTCTCCCATATCATCATTTTGACATTGTGGGTGGTGTTTCTATTACACTCCGTCCATGTTCACCACTGTATGTAATTCAAACGGTAACACAACATTTCCATATCAAGGCATGTGTCTATCACATCCTCCTGATACCCCTCTTTCTATATAAATTTGAACGTGTACATTTAGTTCACTTGCTGAACCATCAGAACTTAGTTATCACATTAAAATGTTTTTTTTCTGCTGTATCAAACTTTCTGGCAACAAACAACGTATTCCTGATATTCTTATTCATCGTTTATGAAGATCATATTCTGAATGTCTGATTTCAACAAAACCTATTTAAATATCTTTTTTTTTTTTTTTTTTTAAACCCGCAGTTAAGTCTGTAAACATTTTTAAACATCTGAAATCATATTTAATGTGGATAGATAGCAGAATATAAGCAGATGTCTCCTGTAATGATAAATATGTAACTTGGAGGCCTCACAGTTTTCATCACTAGCAACAAGCTGTATGCATCCAGTTACTCTCACTTTGTACAAACATCCGGATATGCTACTATATGTGCTATGATTTACATAGAAAACAAATAGGACTGCTGCTACAGTATTTATGAATGAAGTCTGCATTTTAAAAGTAACGAACAAAAAAACCTACAATGACCACTTTCTAATATGAATCACGTAGCAGCACAAAAGCAAAGTGTTTACCGTGTGTTACTGCGAATCTGAGCTTCTGTATCACAGCGAGGTTTCCACTGACTCTGTATAAGCCATCAACGTCCAATCCTATAGAGAAACAAGTCATTACAAGGAAAAGCTGTTATTCAAAGTCAGCCAGTTGCTACACTGTAAAAGAAACTTTTTCTTAGGTGTACATGTCCCCAATATGTGGAGGGCAAGTTTATTTATGAAGGGATTGTCCTCTTTAAAGACAATTAGTGATTTAATGTCAAGTGGAGATGAATCCAAGAAGTAAAACATATCACGTACCCTGTTCTTCGATATGGTCGATACACATCTTTACAAAATTTGGCACTGTAGTGTTTTCTCTTTGACAAAGACTGGCCAGACTGGAGCCAAACACGGGGTCTGCAACCAAAACAGAGGTGAACAGTGGTCAAAATTCTGGAGGCAAGTTTAGAATAATGAGCACAATAAACTAGGTATGCAGAAGCCATGTTAGGATTTGTAAGAAAACAAAATCCTTTAAAAAAGAAAGATAAATATTGGTCCAAAATCCATACCATTTCATTTAAACAGAAGGAATCTAAATATCTGAGCTCCCGGGAGCTGGAACTAAAAACAGTATTAGTTGGACAGATTTTACTAAAACCAATAGTTTATCAAGTGGTAATATAACCCTGCCTCTTCCTGCTACCAATACCTCTTACTATCCAACCAAGGACTCTACTTATAATGATGTGGAAACAGGTAGCCACGCCGGTAGAGAGATTTGCTGGGTTTCTCCAGCGAAGGCATCCTCATGGAAAGCCTATATAACAAGATCCTACTTCCACCGTTGCCATCTCAGGGTGGCAATAGCTGTATATAATAAATGTAAATTTTTTTTAAAATAAAGCATTTTTCTCAAATCGGGGTAAACAGGATTTCCAGCTCCATCGCGTCATGCATGCGCATATTCACCAAAACTGTCCCGGCAAAGCGGTTAGACGGCTCTGCTGCCAGTATGATTACCACTCAGCTGCTCTAGCGAGATGTTACGCGACAGTAACAGATTTTCTATTGTTGCGATAAATCGGTGGTAGAAAATCTGTGATGCCAAACAATAATAATCAACAAGGATCAAAGTATTCTACTAGCCTTTCCCACAGCTTGTTACCATTATACTATCTGAAGCCATAATACCAAGCGCCTTCCACTGTTGTTGCTGACTGACGTCACTTCCTTTACAAGTGCTTGTACCACTAATACATGGTTAATCCCAGAGTAAACCTCCACAGGTCACCAGCCTTAATCTGATTTTACAACATCCTGTCCATTAGCAAAACCTTTATCCATCCCACTAACTCAGTCAAATCCATTTTCAGTTTATTTCTATCTTAAAAAAAATAAAAAAAAATAAAATGATCAGTTACCTTTTTCTATTAACATTTTCAGACGTTGTCTAATGTATCTTTAGTAGTAAATGTCATGGCAGCAAAATAAACCAATTGCCTCCACAATCATTTGAATTGAACTGCAAGGTCATTAGTGCAGCTCCCTTATGTATTTTCTACTACATTTCAATGCACTTTATTTAAGGTTACTTTGCTGTATTCATGTATGTCCACAACTTCTCAATCAGTGAAGGATTTAGAGATTAATGTCCCACACTTTAAAGGCCAGGACTATAACTCCTATATATACTCCACTCCTATATATAATACTCCACTACACTCCTATATATAAAATTTTATATATATATATATATATATATATATATATATATATATATATATATATATATATATATATATATATATATATATATATATATATATATATATATAATCTAGTGCTACAATGTGTCTATGTTCAGTGTTATTTGCTGAAGCACAAGCTGGAACAAGGCCTTGTAGATAAGTTACCTTTAATGTAACCCTTCTCACGGACCGCTTGCATCGTAGGACGCCGGGTAAGAAATTTCTTTAACTTCGTTTTTGTCTTTTTTTGTTCTGTGTTATCAACGCTGGCTGTTTGTTTAATAGCTAGAAATTCAGAAATGACAGAACTTATGTGAATAAACAGATTACAGTTTGCAGAACACACAGTTTTTGGATGCCAGCAGATTCTAGCATATGACATTTATGAAACAAACATTTCAGGCAGAGCATTTTCCCAACCCCAGGGACATAGGAGGTATTGCGCATTGTCTACTGACACTAAACAATGTCACATCAAAGAGTAATGGTGTAAAGCACATTCAGAATATACGCAACCGCCATCGGCTCTACATTTAAACCAAAAACAATGTATAAGATTCTTGAGGAGTCATTAAAGCTAGCCTTTATTATAATGGTTTACACTAGTTTTATTTTAGCTCGCTCTCATAAACGGGTTGAATTTATAAAAACGTTTTTTTTAATCTTTAAAGTGCTTAGTCATTGCTTTATTAAAAAGGACAGATGTAGTAGCCAATAGGAAGCCCAGAGTTATGTCACATGACCTATTAACTGCTTATGCTTTCCAAAGCTCCTCATCTAGTATCCTCCCATAAGGTTTCCAGAAAATAGGTAGATCAAGCAGCTTGATCTGAGTAGCCAAATCACTGTCCGATTTGGCCACATACACATGTACGGACAAACCTGAAACATCCTGTTATTGGGTGCTCTGTCGTTACAGCCAGAGCTTATAGGGGCACAGTTTTGTATAGTTGGCAGCTATAGCATACACTGCCTAATGCAATCTAAACACAACTGAATTAGTTAGAATCGTAGTGTCTATGGGCACCTTATGTTCTTGTAAGGGAAAGCACATTACACACTTGTTACTTCTACTTTACAATAAATATGTTAAAATTAAAAGGAAAGGAAATTAACAGCAATTCTTATTTACAAGATCATGATTAAAATCAATAACTACATAGGTTCAGATACAATTTACCCATAACCTCTTAATATTTGCTATGGGTCTGCAAAGCAAACACATACATGTATGCAAAAGTGGTTAGTAAATAGAGATGGCTTATTTCATTATATAGACTTTAATAAGATTTGCCTTCATATTGACCAAACCTCAGTGCATTCTGGGTATAAACATACTCAACACGTGATCATGAGAACTTACAACGATTCTTTTTGGAATCGTGATCCTTTTCCTTGTCGTGTTTATCTTTCCCATGTTTATCTACTGGGGAGTCAGGCACGTTATCCTCACTGGTTTCTTCAGACTCTGCAATCTGCACACACCAACAAATATTACTGTTAGCAAGGCCTCAAATCCTATATGTAACGGTTTACTAGTAAAGGAAAAATATTCTATTTATAGAGTGGGCCCATGTTCACTACTGTTCTATTACTGCTCAATAAAACCCCACCTGCATGTCAAACTATAACTAAAACTTTTATTTTGCATGATGGAACCAAAAATAGGGGCACCTATGAATTACAAAGGTTCTGTGATTGGCTGATTGGGACCAGGTGACAGGGTGCAATATAAACTTCAGGCTCCAAACAGCCACCTACGGAACCTGTCTAATTCATATTGTCAAATAATTATGAAACTAGTATTTCAATGGAGCACCATTGTTCTACACTGCAACATGACTATATGAAAAGTTTGCTTACAAAATATTTATATAATATAAATTTATGTGATCAGCAGGTTTGTTTTTTTTTTTTATATATAAACTTGTTTCTTATTGCAAGCATTTTGTAAATATCTGAAATGGTCAAATAATGACATTGTGATTTTCTATACAGAAAGTAGTAAACAAACTCCTAGAATGTGATCATACCGGAATGCCGATAGTGTTGCACAGTGCTGTGTACCATTCTTTGATCATATTGTCATTATCAGATTGTATCAGCAGTTCAGTTCCCGGGGGGATTTTTAACTGTAGAAAATAAAATCTGTTATTTACACAAATAAATAATTTACATAAAAATAATTTTTAACAGGTACAATACTTTTTTTGGGCTGCACCCTCTGCAATGTACTCCACCACACAAGACTTTCCCCATGACTCCAAACCTTGAAATGTTCTCTGAAAGCCCACCTCTTCAGGGAAGCTTATTAAATTCCTCAACCACCCAAGCATATCAGATTACCACCCTTTACACGGTATATACAAGCCTTGAATGTGTTCTTTCTATACGCCCTATGACCCCTGACCAGCATAGCTGTGTGACTGTCTCATATAGCCCACTAAGCACTTTCTACCTTTGCTGGACCAATATGCATTATGTACCACTTAACTTCTATTGTCTTATACTACAGATATAAGCTTGCGAGCAGAGACCTCCTACCCATTTGTCTGTCATACCCAGTCTCGTTTTATTACGGTGTTTGTTCCCAATTGTAACACGCTACAGAATATGCTGTTGCTGTATAAATAAACGTTAATAATCATTCCCTGTGCTCATCTTCAATCCTTGCCACATCTTATTGCCCTATTAAGCTGCAGTATTTACCTGCCCTTACTAAAGCAGACAATAAAGTGTACAGTTCAGCCTTCTACAACAGTTAGGCGCACCACCGTTTCCCATGACAGGATGACATTCCTGGTGTCCCCAACTGGTTTGGATCACCTGGGCCTTATACCAAAGCACTGTCCATCTCAAAATAGTGAGCAACAGATCACAGAGAACCACACGGTCAGTAATCTCACTGGATGTGTTTCAAATGCTGCCCATACCCTTGAGGAAGCTTATTGCATATTTTTATTTGTCTGGCCTTTGAAGTCAATATTGCAGGTACCGGCAGTGTGCTCTTCATAGTAATCTATTGACCAGTATTTGGCAGACCATTCATACTAATCTTCAGCGTAGGGTAATGAGGAGAACATAAGGGATCACTCTCTGTAGATACTGCTTTGCAGATGTATAACCATAGTGTTTAACATTTCTGTCAATATCAGTAATCAGAAAAACACAAATATTAAACATTTATAACACAACGGAGGAAGTGAGCATCAATGTTTTTCTACATTTGTTTAATCAGTCTTTTTTCTTTCTAATCCTCAACATTTTGAAATAAAGACATTACAAGGTTTACCTCTACAACATTCTTTTTGCTGGATTTATCCTTCGCAGCCCATTCCACAGAGGCTCCTTTGAGATCAACTGTGAACTCTGGCTTGGATTGGTTGCTCCCAAACTTCTAGAAAAAAAAGGTGTCATTACATTAGTTTAATGATTCATAACTTCTACTTTGATTTTAAATCATAAATGGAGGTTGTCCGTTATCTGACAGTAGGTGCTGGCAGCAAGGAGAGGAAATGAATGTCAGCATTAGTAGACTGAACCTGACTTAATGATTCACTAAGCTGGGAGGTGTGAAGTAAATGTGGCACCCTAGTGTAAGTCTCCTGTCCAACCAGGTGCCATTTTAAGTCCTCGTTCTAGTTCTGGCAGTCTGAATCTCCTGCCCAATCCAACAGTTTAATTAGTTGGTGCCCTAATTCAGGGCTGTATGAACTAGTCCATTAAATCCTATGAGATGAAAGTCTATTCATGGTAGCGAATAGAATATATTCTAGTGCTCAGTTAAGCACTTGCAGCAGGATTTACAGAGCTGACAGCACCTGGATGGAGTGTGCTGTGTGTTACCCTGAGGTGCAGGTCATATACACCGGCTATATATGGTTTAGTCTGCAGCATCAGACATATGGTGCACAGCGATCTCTGAAACATTTTCCTATGTGTTCCAAGCAATCACTAAAGCTGGGTACACACTACAGAAATTTCGACCAACTTTTTATGCCGATTTTACATGCGATCGATGTTCCGATCGCTCGGTCCATGGACTGCATACACACTAGCCTTGTTTAGGACGATAAAGGGAAGAGCGGACGTCCCTTTAGCGACTTTTTACAGCCATGTTGTCGTGGGCAATGACTAATTTTGTACTCACTGTTGTGGATCGGTCGGAAGTTTATACACACTACACAGCGGAAATGAGATTGGACCGAAAATATTAAACGGTACGACCAACCAAATGAGGCGACAATCGTCCATTAGGGCAGACTTTCGACCATTGTGTCACTGCACACACTGAACAGACTTTTGAACGAGCGGTCGTATGTCGGTTGTTTGAGACAATTACTGGATGAAAACAGTGTAGTGTGTACCCAGCTTTAAGCAGCAAGTTATTGATGACTTCTGATAGGTGAGGTGGGAGCTACCAGCTCACTCAACTGCTTTCTTAACCCTGAAGCTGCCAGCACAACCTGCGCCAGTTTGTTCCGTCCATTTTAAAATAATCCCCCTATTCTCCTTCATATTAAGTATATTTTCAGTCTTGTGTTTAAATCATATCCCAGACACCTGTAAAATTAACTAGTGATATCCTGGTCCTGCTGTCAGTCACATGTTTCCTGCAGCAACTAATTAGATCTCTTTATGACAAATATAACTAATAACAGTTGACATGCAAACTGCTATGAGACCCCTGTTTTACAAATAAACCATTAACTGAATTATAAGATTTTGATTCGTTTATAAAACGGAAATTAAATTAATGACTTGGCATACACCCGTTTCTCTTTCATTGAAAGCAGACAGTCAGGACACATAGGGCTCTAAAGAAAAGATAAAATAATGTCGTTTCCTACTATCAGTATCAGAATAAGGGTAAACAATGAAATGTGACCCCATTACCCAGCTAGCTCCAGTGCTCTGGAACAAGATGGAAGAGCTTTGTAGAACAGCCCACGACGATGTCCAGTTCTTCCTAAAAGGAGAAATATTGTCCATTTATTGTCATCTCCAAATATTGCATGCGATTACCAACAAATTATGACATCCTAATACACACAGAAATCATATGACAGGGTGATGTATATTCTTCACACTGATTAGGATTAGCTGGAAAGGTCAATTTATGGTAAACACATTTAAATTACATTTTAGTGTATTTTCCCTTTAATCTACACTAGTAAAACACACAGAATACTACCAAAGATTGTATTATAGAATTATAGGTGTGTTCTGTAACAGAATCTCACAGTGGGATTCAAAGCAGGTTCTTTGGTACAATAGCTATATGGTCAGCACCCTATGTTTGGTGCTTGGAACGGGACACAAGATAGTGCAGTTGGACGAGGTCTGCACAATTCAGATTGAAGTGACTGTCCATATGCATTTGTCACCAGTCCCCATCGGCACCCGATAGACCCTCAGCAGATATTGCTTGGAATCAGCTGTTATTTTGGGTCTACACATGCAGACAATTTGGTATAAAACAATCAGACAAAGAACGGCAGCAGGTATGGGCACCCCAATCACTGACTATGTTCTCTTTTGTTCTCCAATCATTTCTAGTTTAACCTCAGTGACACATGTCGACCAGAGCCCCTTAGCTGAAATGTCCTGTTATTCAAATACAACAATGGTGAAGACCCATGTAAATAAGAGGTAATAAAATAACAATGGTACTTGCCTAACTTTTTTCCCGTTCTCTGTGATTTTGGTCACATTTAGCACCCCATACTTTTCTTGATCCTGCAAAAACAACGCATAGTAACATTACCTGTGCAAGATGCACAGCAGTGACATGTATAGAATATATAATATAACATGATTATATAATATTTATTTATATAATATTATTTATTATTATATATTTATTTATATAATATTTATTTATATATTATATATTATCATAATATTATGATAATATAATATATTATAATATGATATATAATATAATGAATATAAGCCAAAACATGAGGATACTTATTTTAAAATGAGGATTTCTAGTTGAAGTCGTTACTGTGATAGATTAACAATCCAGACTAACCTATGCTAGTTCTATATTGGCCAGTTTGTGGATAGGGAGATGCCAAGGTAAAGTCTCATATTCGGTATAGCTTTGCCGAGAGAAAGGAAAATTGTATAATGGTGGACATGATGGCTCTATAGTTTGCACCGTACATTGCAACAGGGCAATTTGTTTATGCATTGAAATCACTGACTAGGCATGCGTTATGGATGCTAAAAGAAATATGGCAACATTCAGTAAGTAACTTTAAAAACTATTTCTCGTTAACCACAGCTGCTCTATCGGGTACCATTGTCCTCCTTCCTCCACAACATATAAAGATATTATTTTAGAATTTGTTCATTTGTATTTTTTCAAATCTGAACTTCATATTGCACGGACATGACACATTTTCATATATTCAAACCACAAGAAAACATAAACAACTATAATTTTCAAGTTTTTCAAGTATGTGAAATACATAGAACTTACTACAAGGGGAGAGGAATGATGCCACACCTCACAACACTGTTAGAGTTCCATAGGGATAGCAATGTATCCCATGTAGTATGTGTGGTCACATTACTTAGGGAGCTAAGCACGCCCCTCCCCGTTAGAGACACATAAAACCCCTCTGTCCCCCTGTAGAGTGCCTACCGCCCAGAGAGATCTGGTACAACGCGGGACAGAAATACTGCTGTAGTATCTATGTCCCAGGTCTGACGATCCGTCCTGCTTCCTGCAGGCCTCAAGAAGCGACCTTGCAGGCCGAGTGTTGTACACCCCTGGTATAAAGAGAGCAGTTTTGCTTCTTTATCATGAGTACTGGTTTCAGCTGCAGTGTCACTGCACCAAAATCTGCCAAACACACTACAGCAACTAACGGAGCAATGTGAGCAGAACATTGCATTGTGCCTCATTGGGACTTTAGGGTCTAACTTCCTGAAGTTAAAAATGAACTATGTAGAGCAAAGTTATTCCTTGGTATTATGATATATTATTATAGGTTCTTATTAATGCTGTTTTCCCATCTTAGTATGTTACAACAGCTTAGATGTAGTATGTCAATTCTGTGTGACAAGTAAAGGTAACCCAGCCACTGAGCACTGATTACTGGAACATAGGGATTACAGTGTAATGTATTTGCCTAAAGTTGTCCTCATCCCATCCCCCCATTGATAAGACAGACAGCCTATTCCTCCAATGGGCTGCAGCTGGTGCTGTGTGTGGACATTACGTAAGCCAGCTGTCTATGATGCACACTACGCTGCGACGGAACCACACTGACCGTTGACTGGTGCTTTGGGGAGGACGGGGAGGTCTCAACATCAGGGAGACTTTGCTTGGATGCGGTTGACGATTCCTGCAAAATTAAGACATATTTTACATTTATTCTGTGCAAAGTTGCAGGATTGTGTGATTTGTTATAACAGACACAGTACGCAAGCAAATTAGAACACAAATTAAACACATAAATAGTCTTTAGTTTATAAAAAAAAAAAAAAAAAAATTAAAATCGAAAATTACATATTCTTTCTATAGAATTTTCCAAAGTGCCAAAATGAATATTCTGTGCAGGTTTGAGGTTCTCATATGGGCCATGTGCATGTGTGTCCCAACTGATGCCTGGGCCCAGATAGAACTGTACATGCTCCGGAAATCTCAATAGGAATCAGTTAAGAACATTGGTTCTCAGGTAATGAATAGAGGCTAACCCAGAGCAATCATGTTTTTGTAATTGTCATTTTTTGAGTACACTCTACAAAATTAAACGTTAAGGTCTGTTTCATTGCTATGGGTTACGAGTTCTTTTTTGTATTCAACAGAAACACATAAGTTCTGTTACATGTGGGGAGTCTGTACAGAGAATGAAGATCATTCCCCTATGCAATTATGGTATCATTTATCTGTAAACCTGTCATCCAGAAAGATCTTTAGAATGTTTTTAAATGCAAATAAATGACTACAGCTTATTAATATTATGAAACATTTAGGCAGGATTATCAAAGACTTCCACCCATAGACACTGCGAGGAGCACCAGTAAGCAGTTTGATGATTTAAAGGAAAAATAAATGCGGAATGGCAGAACAGGGAAACAGAAGTAAGCATTTAAATAATGCATATCCCCTGGGTTTTCTGAATTTCTGTGTCATTTGGTTACCATGACTAGAGAAAACAAAAATTGCATTTTAACATGATCCTTCAATTGCCACACTGGTGCTTGTCACAGTGCCTGCATGAGGAAGCACCCTGTAATCAAGTCTGTGAGTGACGTGATCAAACAGCAAATTACTTACTCCTCCCCCCCCCCCCTTTCTGGATAACAAGCAGATAGGGGTATACAAAAAAAAAATTGACTGGGAGAGGGGATGGGGAGAATTTGCAAAAAACCACCAACGAAGCAAAATATTTGCTGTTAGTAACTTTAAACATTATTAATGAATACAATTAGTCTTGCAACGTAGCCAAATCAGGGCCATAAGTCAAACCATACACAAGTAGTAAGAGAAGCAAAAGCTGATACATGGACTTGATTTTGATTTATTTTTTTTCATTTCCTGGGGGTTACATTAAATTCATAGTTTGCAAACTAGACTGTATTAAAAAACAAATTATAAAAAAATTATAAAAATGATGTCAGTAAAACAGAAAGAAAAGTACGAGTGCAAGTACCCCTCCCAAATAAACCCTAAAAAGATAAGAGTAACTGAAAGTTTACGAGGACCTATTAGGGCTTTCATCCTTGTGGAACATCAAGCCAGGTGACATGAAGTTCGCTTAGCTTAGTCTAGATCGGGCCTGGACATCCTGTGGCTCTCCAGGTAGTGGAAAACTACAAGTCCCAGCATACCCCGACAGCTACAGGATGGCTATAAACTGCCAAAGCATGCTGGGGCTTGTAGTTACACAACAATGGAAGAGCCACAGGTTGTCCATTCATTGTCAAATACTGGTGAAGGGTTTGAGAATAACGGGGGACATAACTATGGTGGATTCCAGTAGTTATACTTTAATCCAGAGTGGACATTGAACACAGAATTTAAATGTATATATTTCTGTGTAATGATTCTTCTGTAACATTAACCTCCTCAGCAGGAGGTTTCTGCCAGGTATCCAAGTTAGAGAATAAGCTATTAAAGCCGTAACAAATCTCTGTATTCTATAGACTTTTCTTTCTGTCTGTACACAGCAGGCACATTCACAGTTCTGAAGAATTTTGGGAATTTGGACATGTGTTGGCAAGCACGCACAAACCACGCTCAGCATACTAACGTTTTCTGAACAGGGAGGCAAATAGCCGGGGCTAGGTATGTAATACACTGAGGAATTACGCTTTTGCTTGATATGCAACTGTGAAAATACAAAATGTACCTGTTAATGTCATTAATGTCTACGGTCTCAATGGTCACAAACTGCGGTTACAGAATTATTTCCAATAATTATTCTGCATGACAAGGTTGGCTGCATTTCGTAGAAGATTGGGTAGTTGATTTATGCAATTGTAAAATGTAAAATACGTATAACTGGAATTAGGGGAAAAGGCCTTGATGTTTGTCACTGTCTGCTCAGAACTGTCAGTAAGTCACAGTCCTCTGTAAAACAATGACAAAATGACATGGCGGTACCTTATCACTGGTCTCCAGTAGGTACGTGCTGTGTCGCCACTTTGTTAAAACGATTGGCTCCTGGAACTTTCTGTCAAGACTCCGGCTTTTAGTGATCTCTCTCTGATGCGGCAGTAATAAGGAATTATACTGAACAAAACAAAAAAAGTTAAGCGTTACCAAAGTGGTTTCAATCCTTTACTTTAGGCTAATTACCCATGGTTGTTGTTAAACGCCAGTGACACAGCATGCCAAACGTGACATCCGATGGTATCGAGCGCTTTGACTTGGGGTTGGAGGTATAGGGGGACAACGGAAGACACTCCATTGACCCAAACACGCTCACTTGCGCTGAGCGCACGTAAACGGAGAATACAGTGACCAAAAAAATGGCGTCACAACTCAAAATGCTCCTGACTGCAAGCACAAATGCTAGTTGGTGGGGGGGGTCATTACCATAGCCATGTACCTGCTATTACTACTAGTGATGAGAAAAACACTAGTAAAAGAATATATTTTAATACCATGGGTAAGAGTCCTAAAGGCGTGTGATAGGATGATGTTGAAGTATATGAATGATGCCGATGATGATGATATTCTCACATAACAGGGTGCTGTGTTAAAGGCATTGCCACAGTAGAAGCAGTGGACCAACTGATTTCGTGTCTTGTTTCCTTACATTCAATACAACTATATACATGCTACCTAGTGATCATACTGATTTTTTTATTATTATTTTTTAACCCCACCGTCTCATATGCAAAACATACTACGCAGAACATACTACACAGTGCTTGTTTCTGCCTGTGCAGCATACTGAAGTGAGGATGGCTGTTAGGAGATAAGTCATCATTTTTCACTAAATCGTTAGTGGCAAATGAGAATCCTACTACTTCACTATGTACTTCCCACAAACAATAAAGGGGGTCTATTATTTTTTTTTTAATTTAAAGCAGAGAGCTCCTTTTAAAGAAAGAATGAAGTCAATCATGTTAATTTAAAGGAAAACAAGGAAAAAGGCATCTCAGGTGGCACATTCCCCCTCTTTAATTCTTGTAAAACATTTTTGCGAACAAACAAGGTCATGGCATAATTCAAAATCAGGAAGCAAATTAATTCTCCGAAATTAAAACCATTTATATTATTCAGCTAACAGGTTCCTGTATTACCTTTGGCAACTCCCATTCAGAGCGTGACCCATCGGCGCTGTAGTAATACGGTCGGCCTTGCTCGTCCACGTGCTTCATCCACTGTAAACAGTTACACGCATCAAAAACAGACACAGATATGATATTATATTTCCTCACCTACACTCCAGAACAGGCAGCTGTTTTGTGGGACGTACAAACATCTTCTAGTCCCTAGTGCATTGTAAGACTGCATTCTCAATAATGGTACAACCGACAAAATGGCCACATCCACAGAGAGCAGAGGACACCAAGATTTTCATTTTGAATGCAGACATTACACCAAACACGCAGCAGAAGCACAAAACACAGGAAGACGCACATGATGGGTGCCTTGTGCTTCCAAAACACTGTTTGTATATTTAATATGATCATTTATTTTCATTTTCTCAACTACACTAGAAAAAATAAAATGACAAGCAGATTGGATGCTATGGATAAACTCAACTTTTCATAAATGTCCCCCCACTATATCTGTGAATCAGCCCTAGGTATATTGAATTATTTTCAATGTGGGAGCACAAACATTTGACCAATGCCAATTTCCCAGTTTATTTTGAAGCTGCTGCATCTACTGCAGCATTATCTACTAATAAACGTGGTTAGTAGGTAATGCTGGGCCACGCCAGAAGCGGAGATGCGTCACCACAGTCCCAGACAGCAGAGAATCCTTTCACACGTGGCTTTAGTAGCCACAGACAATAGTCACACAGCATATGAATGTAGGAAAGAATCACATGTACCTTCTCATTGGTTTGGTCATTGATAAAGAATGTATGGCCATGCTGATCCAATTCTTCTGACCACCCCTTGGGAGGAGAACCATACAGACTATCTGATTGGTTGTCGCAAGTGTTGTGAAAATTTTCTTCTGCTGAAAGTTGCTAGAAAGAGTTGGAAAAATTTGAGCCAATGCAGAAAGAAGCTGATCCGTAGCATTATGGAAATGACAAATGTCACCTGTATCAGTCCAGAAAAAGTAAGCAAAGGAAAAGGCATCACTGATACTGTCTGCAAAATATTAGTTAGATACTCCCAATACTGGTTTCACAGCCTCAGGCATTGCGGTGCTCCAGGTGACCAGCAGCCTGGAGAAGTAATGCCAACTGGAAAATTAATTCAACAGTATCAGCATTTGATAAAGCATAACACATAAATGGGAGTATCCAATTTGACCTTATATTTTTAAACGAAGTGACGTTTCCCTTTACTTACTGTAAACCGTAATAGTTGGATCATGATTACAAGTTCAGAAAATAAGCATACAGCAAATTAGCTTTTAATGCTCTTAATTTATATTCGCCATAGAATAATAAATTAAAAATAAATAAATCACTAAATAGTTTCCTGCCTTATGGTTGAAATATAGCATTTCAGCTTCTCAGCACAACTAAGGGATAAATAAGTGCCCACCTTCATTCATTATCGGCTTATACATGCAACTTTATTAAATATATTCCTTTGGCTTTATAGGTTCATTTGTGCTTTTCATATATTTATAAATCAGGTAGAGTTGGTTATTTTCATTGCTGTGGACACTATGCTATGTATTATGTACAACTTTATACAGAGATCGCTGTTTAGCAGCCAAAAGGACAAAAAAAAGCTATACCTAGTAATAAAGACTTGTCTGAAAAGCACAAAAAAACCACAGAGCTAAAGAAAAATATTTAGTAAAAAAGTTACAGGAAAGTACGTCGTATAAGCCAATAAAAAGAAAGCCGTCAGAAAGTCCCCTACGGAGATGTGAACCGTGTGTCTGTGGTCAGACAGATAAACTGGCTGCCTACTAAGTTATGTTATAGTGGATAAAACAAAACTTGGTGAGGGGCTAAGTTACATGGGAGATCTTTAGCAGCTGCATCGCAACAGATTTTTCATTTATCACTTAGGTGAGCTACACAAGCGGTTCTGCAACTAACTGCATTGTGCAAAGAAAATCTCTAACGCAAATAATAGAGTATAAGGGGCCAGCGATTAATTGATATTTTATAGAGAGGAAATGCTCTGTTGACCTTTGTGGTGAACATTCAGGGATACAGACATAAATAAAGAAAAAATGAAATTAATTTGGGGGCAATAAATCACACAGTTTTCTATATAATTAATCTCCTGCTAAAAACTTCCCATGTAACTGAGGCTGGAGGGAGGTAGGGGTTTGAAGGCAAATCTTAATTTATGTTCAAACAGCTTTGAAATGCAGTTAATTTCCACCATAAGGGAGCAGAAAAATTTACCATGATTTGAAATTAAGAGAAACGAAAAAGCGAAAAAGCCAATCTTAATGCAGACAAGCAAAATTGGTCTATATTTCTTATTTTTAAAAAAATAAATAAAATTGTAACTTGTTCTAATTCCTCCACGGTATATATAAAAAGTACCACCAAAACCAATGTATATTATTGCCCAGAGCATCCATGATAGGCTGTAAACAGGACATCTACACAGGAAAATATTTTCCCTTTTTGACGATTTCAATTTTGAAATATTTTCAGTTCTGGTAATCTGGAACCTTTGAATACATATATTTTAAAAAGTTTATTAAGACGTTGTATATTAGGCAGCTTGTATTTTACATTTAGTGGATGTTTCATGAGAATTAAAATTAATTATTTTGTTTAATCTAACAATACAAATTGAATAATTGTATCTACTAAAACAACCTTACAGGTGACTCAAATATAAATTTAATAGTATATAATTAAAAAGTAGAAGTGAAAGGCTCGCCATGAGCTCTTTTTGGGGTTTTTTTAACCCACAAAATGAAATTAAAAATAATAAAACTTGCTCGTTTTTTTTTTTTTTCTTTCTTTCATTACTTTGAATGGAAATGAAGAGTCTGAGTTTCAGCTTCCCATTCTGGATATATATCATCACTGCTTTGCATCTAGACCCCTGACCAGACAGCTATGTCTGTTATCAGTGTAAGATAATAAGTAACAAGATTCTAGGTCACCATACAACAAGATTATTTTGCAGACAGCAGAAAATGAATATAGCTAAAAACAAATAATCATATAACTTTATTCTCCCAAACATTTATGAATGTCACAATCCACCCTCTGATCTGTTGGGATACACAGTGAGCACACTATACCAGCACGGCTGGCAATTTGCAGAGAACAGCCTCTGTCTCCGATCATGATCCAGAGACACATACGAACATATCTGTATCCAATGGCAGGATTATTGGCTATGGCTGATCATGTCATTGTCTGATATTCAACAACTAAACTAATGTAGAATTCAGGAGCCAATCAGACAAACCTAGGAGGCCTTCGAGTCCTGGGCGATGCATCCACTTACCAATAGAAATGACTGGCAGTATGAGATATATCTCTCAAACATTAGTTACCTGGATCCTGGGGTTTGTGCAGCACAGACCTATCCAAGCAGTGAAGTCTGTACTTATAATTGGAGATTAGTGATAACACTAATGTAAAATATACACTTATATTTGATAAGCAGTTATGCCAAAACAGATATGTTGAATGCATAACTGTTGGTTATCGCATACAACCAACAAACGTCAGTGTAATACAGGAACAACGTACCTCCTACTGTAAAATGAAATCAGTATTAAGTCACCTCAGAGCCCCATGACATACATGAAATCACTTGGCCTGTGTTCAGGGATTTCACAATAGGGTTTGCATGCTACCTACCTCATGATCTGCTTGAGTAAAGGACTCTCCCCTACTTGTATCTTTTGTGCAGCGCGGCGGTTTCCAAGTTCGTTCTTGTGTAGTTTTATTAAAATAATAGAAACGTCCAGTGTTATCTTTGTGGGTTTCCCACTCCCCTATAATTTGGACTGGGGGAGTATTAGGCTGTGGGGGGAGATTGGACTGAGAGATCTTCAGTTCTTGTAGATTTGCATATACGGGAGAGTCAGATCTTGCAGGGGCGGGAGAGACAGAAAACTAGAGAGAATAGACAGCGGAAAGAAAAGGTACCGATTACTGGAGGAGAATTAAAAGGAGACCCATGCACCCCCCGTCACCATCTAATAACCAAATAAACAAGCAGAATTACATTTTGATAATGTGTATTTTAAGCAATAGGATTTAGATAGCTGTATTGTTTCAATCATTAACAAATGCACTGAATAAGGCTGTGAGAAGGTGCCATGGTGCCCAAGTGCAGACGTTCCTGGAGGTAGAACATTACTGTTCATGTGAAGATAAAGAAAACCATTATAGCATTGATGTCTATGTATAGAAAAATAAACTTCCACAACACTTGGTCTCAAATAATGTTCTACCTCTGAAGGTGTCTGCTCTCATACAAGCGGCTGCCCCATCTAGCTTTACTGCAGTTATTTTGCAATTGCCAAAATATTGGAATTATGCATGTTTAACTATATACATCGGAAAACCAAAACACCAACTTTCAATGATTGCCAATAACAAACAACGCCATAAAAGGGAAATACACTTTTGTTATTTTTTTTTTATCCTTAAATACAACAATTAAATAAGGATTTTGTGCACAAATTAATTAGAGATCCAAACCAGGAAGAGTAAATTACTTTTAAAGTACAGGCACAATATCCAATATTTTATTGTTTGGAAAGAAGTAGAGGAGAAAAAAAACAAATAGTGAATCAGAAGTCAGGTTCCACAACAATGGGGAAAATTAAAAGGACTCAAACTGAATAAAGTAGAGAAAACAGTTTATACATATGAAATACCCGGCATTGAATCCATAACAAACAAGGGTTGGTTTATAGTACAAAAGGTTGTTCTATTTACAAGGCTATAGCTCTTGTTCTACTAGCAGTGGATGTAACACATTCTAGCCAGTGACCAAACCCATATTTCTAGTAAACGTTATCTGCCTTTTGGTGAAGATCAAGTGTAGCACTGTCGAAGGAGGGCAGGAAACCCCCGCTGATAATGGACAAGATACACTGGCCATCCGGCCTCCTGTCAGGGCAGTAAAAGTTTTAAAAGCTGTAGGTTGAGGTGATATATGATGGCAATTCACTGGCTTTTTCCCCTACTTTTCTTGCAGGATTGACAAGTATGGTTAACCCTTGGGGGCTCACACCCCACAGAGGATATAGTATGGGGGGGCTGAGGAGCATTCATACTCTCCCTGTATGAGGCTTTGGCGGACGACAGGGTAAACACACAAATCTTTGTCCTCGTTTGAGCCTATGGCCCTGGGACAAAGCGATAACAAGCCACCTCCGTTTTGATTGACTGCAGCCCTGTGTGTACTTTAACATCACTACTTTCTCTGGAGTGTTGTGTAGGCACGTATACAGTTATTAAATCTGAAGTGTGTGTGTGTAGGTAAGTTGATCAGCTTAACATATATTACAATGTGTGGATCTAAAATTACCCGTTTTTGATATAGAAAAGTGTTTTGCACTCAAATACACAATCAATGCTGGTTCTGAGCATTCTTGTTATTTGTTTATAAATTGTTAGGCACTCCCCCCCTCTTGCATCCCAGTTTGTACATGGAGAGTGCAGAGGATCAAATGATTATAAAGATATATACACAAACAATAAATAAAAAATAAATAAAAAAATATCAAAGAACAAAATTACAGAAAAGATCAAGCTGCATTTTAGAAACTAAATTTATATCTAACTCCATTACAATACACTAGAGGTCCCCAAAGAGCTCGTATGACAATAACGGTAATACTTAAATCTAACCCGGCCTGTTGTGCAAGTTATTTGCATGATTACTATATAAGATAAGGATTAAATGGATTATTTCTTTTTCATACAGCTATAAGAGTACTGTCCGTTTATTCAATGTTAACCATTTCCCAGCAGCATGAATGTATGTGTGTGCATAATACATATATATAAAAATAAAAGCCATTTTCTATAAATCACCTACTAGTAACAACTAGTACAAATGAAGGTCCTGTGGGTGCGTTATTCTTTTGGTTGGTGTATGTGAATGTATACAAGTGTGTGCGTCCCTGTAAATGTGTCAGACGTGTGCCTGTATAGAATAGCGTGTAAACACTGTAAACCTAGAGGTGTTTATTACATGGCTGTATGCTTATTTACCTGTGTGTATATTACTTTGACGTTATGTCAGTGTTGTAAAAAGTTGCTCTATGTTAAAAAAAAAAAAAAAAAAAAAAAAGAAAGTCACAAATCGCTCTTCCTTCAGTTCTTATTGTACGCTGTTTAACTGTTGATGTAGTGGAACATCCGGGACAGAAGACAATGCATTGATTTTATGTCAGGGGCTTGTCATTGGCTGACATCTAATCACATGACCACTGCAGCAATCTCCTTGCAGATTGTATTAAAATTAATGCAAATGGCATTTGGAGCAGAGTGTATCCTGCTAGATGTATGCACACAATGAAGTGCATGTTCTGTTCTCATGCATGTACGTCTGTAAGTTAATCTTACCCGTCACTTATGCAGTGTTCCTCTGTTTGCGTTTCTCTATGCATGTGTGTACTCCATTACACGTATGTACCAGTGCCCCAGTCTGTACATGTTACAGTTTAATAAAAGTGTTGCTCTGTCTGTGTATTTATGTCCCCAGAGGCCTTCAAATGATGCACCAATCGCATACAGTCCACAATGACCCATTATGACACATAGGGGGAGATTCAATTAGCCGAAATGTTCTCGGGAACATCGTGGCTGTGCATTTTTACCGTTACTACGGTCAAATCTCTGCTGATTTGTCCTTGCACCTCTATTTGGGGCGCGAAGTAAAAACATCAGCGGAGACTTCTAGGAAATATCGCGTACCCGCAGTGTTAAAAAAAAAAAACACATCACGACTAATTGAATTTAATACACACACACACACTAATCATATATTTTCAAAATGGATATTTACACAAACTGAAGTGTGCAACTCCACTGTTGTGGAACTACAAGTGACAGCATGCCCTGTTACACACAGGGAGCTGTAACTATAGCTGGAAAAGTACAGTTTGCTGAAGCCTGGGTTTGCATTCCCCAGTATATGCAATGCTGGACCGGGGAGCCTGAAACTTGTGGCTACAATGTCAAATATCAAGTCCTGCCTTGGTATTTTAATATATTGATGAATGCTACTTCATGCCTTTTGATATTGTATTTAGGTATATTAGGCACTTACTAGTTTGTTATCACAGCTACTGAAATATTTCAAATTAGTTCTACCATGCTTGGAAGTTGCGAGTTTGCATAAAGTAGATTTATCCAGTAGGTGTATTGGACAAGAGAAAGGAGATCCATTGTAACAAATATTAAAAAACAAAAAACAAAAACTTGTGTGGTGCTATATTAATTAAAATGGTAGAAATAAAGCCTAGTATCAGCAGCTGTGTCGATAGTGGTTGCTACTCTATATAAAGGGATATAAAAATAGAGAAAAATACTAAGTGTACAGCGCTCAATCTCCAGGATAATTCTAATATATAAATCAAATAAAATCAGATACCTGCAAATCACTGAAATGTAATCACATTTATTAAATGCACAACATAAATCATTAACATTCCATTTTGAAGACATTCGAAGTAGAATTACACAATGAGGAAAAACATACACCGAAACCTAGATACATTTATCTATTCCAAATAAAAAGTTATGTAATAAAGTTGCATTCTAATTATGTTGCAGCATACTTGTTTCTTCCAGAGATCATCATCGGGGCAATTATGAAAGTCAGCATTTAATTCTTTGTAAACGTACAGATTAAAATGTTGACGTTTCACATTTCTCGGAAAAGCCCTGCACAGTTTAAATGGAGAACAGATGTTTCCAGGCATGCAAGCAAACATTACATCCTAATGCTGGGTACACACCGAAGCAATCTTACTGCAGATGTCATTTCTGTAACAACTTCACCAAAAATAAAGTCCCGATGAGCATGTCCATTCATGTGACACCTACATGATTTACTGTCAGATCTTAGATCTGCATCTCTCATAACCATCTGCTGAAAAGATCCTTATACACATATACAGAGGAACTATCGGCAGAAGCATTGGACAGAAGGTCGTGATTGCGGACACACTTCAATTTTCCTAACTGAATTCCATCGTTGAAAGTGATTTTTAGGAAGTTTATAAAACTAAAAAACATAATGATGCGATGTGTTCTGGTAAAATAAAACGTGATCGCGGGAGCATACACTGTTGCAGTATCATCCCAGGCGGTCGGTTATTGTGTGATCTGCACTATAATTGCATAGGTGTGTACCCAGCTTAAGACAGGGAAGCTGCAGTTACACATATAAGTCTGCTGACCTATAATTGCAGGAGGTTTTCTGGCAAAATAAGCCTTGTGAACAATACACAAAATAAATAAAGTTACTGACACTTCAAACACTTTGTTATGGTAGCTTACCCACTTTATGTTGTTTACATGCATTTTAGTAGCACTACAAAACACTAGTAAACGGGTACGACAATGATCCCCATACCAAGTAGCAGTTGCACTTGCAGTCAGGAGAGTTTGACAACATTTTTTGGACACTCCAGTTACTTGTATCTGACAACCCCCACATCACCCTCGTGCAAGGGCTCATTACCATTGAATGCCAAAAGCAATCACTTATGGCATGCGGTATCACTGGTGTTTGATGCAACACCATTGGGTAACTAGCCTAAAGAAACATTTCCCCAAAGAGTACCAAAATTCTAGCGACGATCTGACCGACCCTGCGTACTGTTCCGGATATCTCTAATATCTAATATATAAATGTCTAGTGGCGTGTGTTAGTCTGTCTGTGTGTGGAAAAAATAAAACCAAGCTGCAGCGCCACCTGCTGGGCGGAGTTATACACTGACCTACTAAATTCTTAGTGGGGAAAAAAAATTCAGAAAGGGCTGAAATTTGGTATACTAAGATGTTTTTAATTTGTTAATTTAATTTGTTAATTGTTAAAAGTGTTTATAAAGATTTAAAAAAATATATATATATATTTCTTGAAGGAGAAGTGACAGTTGGGAGTGGTTGGTGGTTGCCGGGGGTGACAGTTGGGAGTGGTTGGTGGTTGCCGGGGGTGACAGTTGGGAGTGGTTGGTGGTTGCCGGGGGTGACAGTGGGGAGTGGTTGGTGGTTGAGGCCTGGGCTATGGCCCAAATGCATGACAAGAACCTTTTTAACACCTTAAGCAGCTTGATTTGACTAGAATGCATGAGTATCATGCATGGGTTAACATACATACATACATATACATATACATATACACACACATATATATATATATATATATATATTATATACATACACTACTCTGTTCCCAGCATTCAGCATAAACAGCAGGCAGAGGGGCATTCCTGTAATTGTAAGAAACATGGTCTCTGGCTGGCATAGCAGCAGAGCTCTATAATGCAGGACTAAGGAAAGCTGAATATCAAACAGCAGTTCTAATGGTTCCCAGCATATGCTCTATAGAGAAAGCATGAACAGTGAGTAGAATGTGTATTAGACTCTGGCTACTGGTATTATAGGTACACAAGATGCTATGGCATGGGCTCCAGTAGGGTATAATATGCTGGTCATTTTATATGTAAAATAATATTCAGAGTAATTCTTACAAATTATGCCCCTTCAAATATAAATTCTGTGCAATTTGCAAATTTTTATTTGCATAATGGCTGACTTTCAGGTCTGTTGTAAACTGTTCTCTACTATACAATGGTGTAAGCCAGACCATCTGCTTAATTTACTTACAAGTTAAGTAACCTGTACATTGACAACTTTCCTGATAAATCTATACAAAACAATAGATATTTTGTAAGTACACCAACCAACAGTATAGTCAACTGAATCACAAGTCACGTGAAGTTTGATCAGTTTACTTTTAGATTTTTAAATCAATAAAGTAACATATGTAAAGAATGTTTAGAGGCGGTTCTGGAGGAAAACCTTGCACTGAGCTGCAGCACATCAGGAATGTTTTTAGAATATTAAGTAACTAGATTGTGCTGCCTAAATGATCAACACATAAATCCACTTGCTCATTATTACAGCTGAGAGGGCAGGAAGCAACTTCTGGTTTTGTGCTGAGAAAGCAGTGGACAGCAAACTGGAACTCTGCCATTAATTATAACAAACATGTCCCCTCCTACAGGATTCAAATATAATTCTGGATCAGCAAATAGAGAATCAACGCGAGAACGGACAGATTTGCAGAACATTCTCCCTGATCTGTCTGTGTACTGAAAAGTTTTCAGCTTAACACTGGGAGGGGGGAGGGAATGTTTGCACCAAACAGTTGTGATGTGTTCTTCAGAGCACACTGTGCTTATTTAAACCCGGATTTAACGTGATAGGACTGGATGGTTCTGTCATACATGCATGCTTTTCCAATTGCTCAGCAGATCATAAATGCCTGATTACTCAGAGGGAAAAAAAGGAGAGCCAGAACTGTTAAAATTATGCTTACTGAAAAAGAAATCATTTCACATACTTTACATTATAGAAATAAGTCCCAACAGCTGGAGAAGAGTTGGGCAAAAAAACGGTTTAGAAACTCTAACATTAATCTGTAAACATGACAAACCAACACGGAACAAAGGCCGATATGTTGTTATACATAGCTGGCAAGTTTTGCCAACTTGTTTCAGGGCATTTTATTTACAGACCCATCCATTAGGTCTATATATCAAGGAAGACATCAGTCTGGTAATACAATTGTATGGTGGTGGTGGTGCAGGCTGCCCCCTAGTTGGAGCCCAGGAACTGCAGGAACCAGGGTGTGCAAACGGTAGGGCCAATTACAAGTCACAATCAAGAGATTGTGGCTTGTGATTGGTCCTCCTGCTCAAACACCTCCTCAGCTGACATTTTATGTAGGTTTACAAAATTAATTTGCTGGCTCTGTATTGCAGGGGTGGGAGGGCCTTGCTCAACCCCTTCTATTAGTCCCGGTCTCAACTAGGAGCCTGGGAGATGGCTATAAAAGTACAAGTATCAGCTCACAAGCCCGAAGGGCCAATTCATTCTCATGAGGTTGCAAATTATGAGAGGGTAATAAAACTCATGAAAACATTCAACCACTTCTGAGGACAGATGCTTGATGTGACCTGACTTATTCTTACCATTAGCAAAAAACAGCCCTCGTTTCATAGACATTACTCGGTTCATAACGTGTATGAGCATGACACACAAGTGTGACTGCAATGTACCACTGCACCTTTGGCCTCAGTGAGGTCAACTCTCTAACCACTGGAGAGTTTATGGGACTCCCTCAGCTTGGCAATATCATGAAGACATATTGGGGCATATTCAATTAGGTTTCCGGTCCGCAAAGTCAATTCACGGTACCGCAGCGACGTGGATTTTCGTGCGCACCTCATAGGGTTGCGTAGGAAAATCTGCATTATTGCGGCACCGTTTTACCGGCAATACTGCGCAGGTTCCGCGGTAACGCGCGTTGCTGCGGACCGGAAACCTAATTTAACACGGTGGCTTAGTGGTTGGCACTTCTGCCTCACAGCACTGAGGTCATGAGTTCAATTCCCAACCATGGCCTTATCTGTGAGGAGTTTGTATGTTCTCCCCATGTTTGCGTGGGTTTTCTCCCACACTCCAAAAACATACTAGTAGGTTAATTGGCTGCTATCAAAAATTCGATTGTAATCTCCAATAGGGCAAGGACAGATATAGATATGTATTCATTGCCCTATTGGAGATTACAGTCTAAATTCCCTAATCCACAGAACACACACTAGGTTTAGCCAATGAACCTACCACTATGTTTATACCAAGGGGTGTGACTTCTCTAAACAAACCCCACAACTGCCGAGTGACAAGTTAAAAGGAACAAAGAATTTGGCTACTGCAAAGAGCCAATAAAATTAGCTGGGTCAGACTTGTTTGCAGGTTTTCTCCCTACACTTTTCTATGTCAAACATACAGTCAGACGTTTTATACTGACCACATACGGTAAGTCATGCTCTTTAACCAGCCCGGCTATATTTAGAGATTTCTAAATAGTCTGTTGCATACGAAATAGTGTTGTGAAACTGACTGACCACATGTAAATCTGCAGTTGTGTGTACAGAGCTGTGTGCTAAGAATATTTCACTGAAGTAACAGTAAATCAAAACGAAAGAGGCAGAACCATGAGCGAAGCCGTTTGTGTAATCTCGGCTTCATACATGGCTGCATTTAACACCATAATCTTCCTGCATCAGAGACAGGAGACTCACATCCCTACTCCGTCTTCCCACTCCTTTCCATTCCTCTCCTGCTCACACCATGACTCTATCCCCATCCTCAGAGCAGTCACTGCCTTGCCCTCAGGATCAGCACACTTCTCTCCTGAAAGACTGACAGCTTGTCCTATACCCGCCCACTGCAAAGTGGGAACACTTGGGTGAGAAGCACACAAAGGCATCCTGACCGTAGACACCTGTCTAGCTAATGGGAGTTACAATAAAAAATGTTTTATTTATTTTTATCAGAAGGAGGTGGTGGGGGGGGGGGTAGGGTAGGAACATAAAAACACAAATCCCTATAATACAAACAAAAATTATTAAATCCTTCCTGCATATGGCTGTGAAGGGAATCGAATAATCCTTCCAATTACATAATAAACAGATCTGTCATCATACATAGTGACTATTTCTTTGTATTAGTATTTTTCCTGTACAGATACATGTTTAAGTTAGAAGTTTCATCAGCACTACACTACTTTTTTACCTACACAGACAAAAAAAATACTCCCCAAAACCACCACATTTATCATCATCATATATATATCCTACCGTGTTTGCGTGGATTTCCTCTGGGTGCTCTGGTTTCCTCCCACACTCCAAAAACGTGTGTGTGTGTGTGTGTGTGTGTGTTAGGGTATTTAGACTGTTGGCTCCAATGGGGGCAGGGGCTGATGTGAATAACTATACCCTCAGAACAACATGGCATAATACGGTGGGATACAAAAATTAACAATGATATTATTATTAATTATTATGTCCAATGACCATCTGTTCACGTGTCTAATTGGAACCAGAAATAGACAATAACTTCAGCACACTGGTGCACTACAGGGACTGCTAATAATGAGGAATCGCGCAGCCATTACTTGCGTGGTGCAGACTGCACACAAACACGCACTACTGGTGCTGTGCCACCCCTCTGCGTTGTACGGAAAAGGTCACATCATGCAGATGTGGCTACTCTGGGCAAAAAATATTAGGTCAAGTTTTGTCTTAGTCTCTGTTTTAACAGAGGGCCATGGGCAGCCTCAGTGTCACTAGTCTAAACTCTCTATCACACACGGGTCAATACGAACAGAACCCATGGCACCAGTGGTGCGAGGCAGCCAATTACTGTACAATACAGGGCGATCACAACAAGATTAGCACTTATTTCCTATAAAACACAATTACCTTCACTGGGATATTTCTCTTTGCTTAGTGACATGGCACCTTGAATTTCAATAGCGGCTTAGAAACATTATTACATGACAGGAACAAGACAGCTGGTGTTATGGTATGTTGTGCCAGAACAATGCACCTTTAATCCACTAGCAAGCCAGCCTTTGTTTTCACTGTGCAAGTTTAAAAGTTCAAGTAACAATAGCTGGAATGGATGTGCAACGCGGTGTTGTCACTGGGAGTGGTGTCAGAAGGCAGAACACTAGATGTATGCACTACAGCTTTGGGTGGTGCTATGAGCTCCTGCAGAACATAACTAGGTTTAAACAACACAGTATACCTGCAAGAATGCAGTTATAATACACGAGTAGGTTTATACTGTCAATCATTATATCTTCCTGCATAGTTTGCATCACCAGTGGATTTTATATCACCATTGATCAGCTAAGTATTATAAAGACTAGAGCCCAAACTGTAATCATTACCAGCAGAGGAGTCTAAATGCCCTAAGCTCCACCATGAACTAGCGCAGGTAAAAATCACAATATTTGTACAAGTTTGAATCTAGTTTATACAGGTTATGATGAAATATACAAGTTTAGTCAGGGCAAGTTTAAGATGAAGAAAATCTAGCATACTACATGGGTAAAATTGCTGATCACAATAAAAACTAGTTTAACATTTTAGAGAGAAAACCATGCAACTACAGGAGGAGAAAGTTTTACACTGGACAATTATTGTTTTGATCACATCTTCCTCCAACTTTTACTAAATGGACTGCTTTTTTGTTCTGTTATTCGTCCATGTCATTATCAAGAAAATAGTTTATTTCCTGATAAAGACAAGTGATACAACGCAAAGATTATCTCGGAATAGAAATGCAACCACAGCAGACAGCGCAGCAGAGGGGTGTAGTACATACTTGCCAACTTTTCTTCGTTGGGTTCAGGGAGATCCCGGGGGAGGTGGGCTTGCGGAGGCGGGCTTGACTAATTGAATCATTTTTGTCCTGCCTCCTAAACGATTGTCACAATTTTGGCTAATTACAGCAGGGGGTGCGGGTAAGATGACACGATATTTGCATCATTAAGCCCCACCACTTATCCTATTGCGGGGGCGAGAACTGGGAGGTTGCCCTGCTCTTCCGGGAGCCCAGGAGGTCTCCCGGAAATTCTGGGAGAGTAGGCAACTATGCGTTAAAGAAAAGCAGCTAATGAATCTCTAGAGACTAAAGTGTCTTTTACATTTCTGTCTCCTTTATTGAAGTCATGTTGTCTTACCTGTCAGTCTTTGATTAAATCTTAGTCTCCATGAAAATGGCCACCTCCATAGGCATCAATACATGAACATAGGACACAATTTCTGAACTATGTCATCATGCCACAGATGGCAAAGCCAACCACGTCTTGTACTGGTCCAGCATCAGGGAGAATGCCAGACTCTGAGGGAGTCTCCCTGACATTCAGGGAGAGGTGGCAAGTATGGTGTAGCATTCAAGATGCAACATGACAATTCTTATTAATATGTTTAGTAAAACAAACTGCAGTAGGCACGCCAATTTCTACGGCATATTGTGTGCATGGAAAGACTTACTCATCCCCTACAAGATAAACTAATGCATTTGCTTCTTACAGCAAATGTCGCATTAATATCATTTTTGTAATCAAAATATAGGTATCGCTACAATTACATTTTTCAAAAAGCAACTGTTGAAGGGCATTCTAGCATTCTACTGGAAAATTATTTTTAAAAGTCATTTGTCAACAGCCTGCAAGAGCAATCTGTTTGATTTGCTGACTTACAAATATATTTTTGTGTAGCAGGAAGTTATATTTTCAGTCAGCGAAATTCTTTTTTAAATCATCAATTTCTTCTAAACTTTGTTCCTTTGCTACATCAAACGAAACTTCCGTAGTACCAAAAAAAAGCCACAAAGGAATGGAAAACAAAACAATGGCAATAATGTCCAAAGATATTTTTATATATTGAGACAGGCTGAAGACAAAGTCCATCATGTTTGTACTATTCTTATATGTTCCACCAGTGTTGGTCCAGAAAAAGAAAATCGAAGACCATCATATGCAGCTGCCAACTTATCCCCTTTCTTTTTAGGATAACTTCTGCCTTGATACTCTTAATAATGCATTATAATATTCGCAGAGAACTATTTGTTGAAAAAAAGGTATCCAATATACGTTTATATCCTGTTAAAGATATTGACCATCACAACCCCCTGGTAAGTAATCCCATAGTCTGACTACCCTTACTGTGAAGAACCCTCTTCCGTTCTGATGCAAAACCAGTGTCACACTGTGTGAAAGTGGACGGTGCTATGTATAAAACGCTTATTAGAAATATCTCTGTATTGACCTTGCACATATTTATACATACTAATTAAGCCATCTCAGTATTCTTCTTTAGTTTTGCCGATTAAAACAGAATGGAAAGGTCCTATTCCTGATTCAGGAAGATTTGAATATTTATTACACTGGCAGGAACGTCACACAAAATGATTTGAGACACGAGCAGCAATTTACACAGGAACCAACAAACAATGTAGGTGTAACCAGAGTGGGGGACACAAGTCGGGGTGCCTGCGACAGGGCCCCGTGGTTATTGTTGTAATCTTTTGCTAATGACATTCAACAACTCTGCTCCCGAAGTCAGGACCGCATAGTCATGGTGCCTTACACGTGACACGCGGCTGCCAGTGTGACCTGCAGCATTGCCATTTATCAAGCGAGAAGATCACTGCAGCACCCCAGAGCACTGCTACTGAATACTGTTCTTATAAATTTGTGTATCACAGTATAGTAAAAGTAAGTTATACTACTACTTATAGCTGATCTTTTGAACCTGCAGTAACTGGGAATACTTAATTTAATGCTTTCCACCCACCTCCTGGTAAAAAAAAAAACCAAAAAAAACACCACCAAAACAGGTGACATGGTTTACAGCAAGTGTCCTCTGCCCACAGTAATTTAAAAGTTACTGAGAAGGGAGGGGGGGGGGGGGGGGGTGGTGATACCATGGGGCGCACATTACATCTACACTAAGAATCTGGTGGACGAATAAGAAGGAACGCTGAACTTTTCATATTAACCAACATAGCTCTTAGATCCGAATCGGCATGTGTCCCATAGAGAACATACCATGGAACCTTTGCTTGAAGTTTTGGATGGAGAAGTCCGTCTAGCATCAAAGTGTGTCCAGGTGCCCATAATTCTCATGAGCAGCCCTGGATGCGCGTATTCAATTCATACTTATAAGCAGGGTGTACTTCCCACGTGTATGTACTATGCAGTTCACATAACCATCGGCCTCCAGCGTTTAGCCCCACTCATGAAAGAAGCAGCAGATGGCAACATCTCAATGTACCTCGAATAACACCCTATAGCAGACCTAAAGCACCATCTGCCAAATTAACCCTGCCCCACGTCAAACCACAAGGGGTACAGGGAAAATATAGCATTCCTTAGCCAATCTGACTTTTGTATGCACCAGTTACCAGGACATTCACACGAATCTGTACAGAACGCCCACAAATGCTAGCAGTAAAACTGTAACAACCTCCACTGAGATCTACCCAGCCTGGATTACTTGATATATTACGAAACATTACATCCCGCTGCCAAAGTTTGGCTCCACAATTGTTCTCTCTCTGCTGGCAGAATGATCATCACGCCTTCACTAAACACGCTGCTAAGAGCTGCAAACACTGATTACTAAATGAAAAATAGCCTGCAATGAAAAGGAAAGGCAGGTATTTCTGCATTGGCTTTAATATTTTGAAAAGTATACTTAATATACTCCATTTCAGAAGTCCCATTAATCACTTAAAAAGCATTACTGCACCCTATCCGTTACAGTTCATTCTTTATACTGAGAGTGAGTTTTGGTGGCTGTCGTAGCACCAGAGTTTGATTGGTCATGACTGGTCCGATATCCACATTACTAACTGGGGCGCTGATTTCAACAGTTTTAATGATGCCAAGTTATTATTCTAATTTATCTATATAGGAACTGTATATTATACTGCGAAAAGATGGAGAAACACACACAAATACACAAATTATATACAGCACATAAACACTCCATCAGCAAGCGTGGCAGCGCATTCTGTGTTGAACTTGGCTGAGGATTATTTCCTAAGGACTCAGTGATCTGGATCTTTGGCAATGTGGTAGCGTGATAGTTACTGAATCCTGCTGTCCTGTTCCAGCTCAAAGATACCCAGATAAGCATATATCTTAATTTTTTAATGTAAGTGTACATCTGTATTTTACTCTGCAATAAATGTGTAACCATATGGTATTACACTATGAAAGCCTTCCCCCTTTTTTCCTTTATATAAATGTGGCTACCACTGAGGATATATGAAGTGCCTATTCATGCTCCTGTAAGTGTTGAGAATAACACTTCACCAACCTGAAGGGGAATCAAAGCTACTCTAATCTATGAAGGGACCGACTATACCTACAGATAAGCTTTAAAGTTCTTTTATCTGGTACGCATATTGGTATGGTGTTGGTGGTCTTGGAAATATTTCCTCCTCTGTGTGTTTTTATCCTTACTGATTCACTTCTAATACCTGAGTGCCTATGTCCACTTGGTGATTTAAATTCTGGCTTGCGGTACACCTATCTGTATTGTTGAATACAGTATTATACTATGTGGCGCCCCCTCCTACTTATTTTGTTTATATATATATATATATATATATATATATACATATACACATATATATATATATATATATATATATATATATATATATACACATATACATATACATACACACACACACACACACATATATATACACATATATACACATATATATATATATATACACACATATACACACACAGGTATATATAGATACACACTCAATCCACTTAACTTAATTATGTGGCTTCCCTTAAAGATCGCCTTACCCCTGGCTACAGTATTATTGGATTCCATGGATCTGCATTAGTATAACATGTAGGGACATGTTTTTCCATATTGCAAAGAACAGATTATATTCACTCTGAATTGCAGCACTAACTGAATGCAGTAAAATTAGCCTAAAACAACTTCCAGGACCATGAAAGTGATGGGGTTTTATATTTTATTGCAACGGGAAGCAGCATTTTCAAACAGAAAAAACACCCATGTGTAAGAGCTTGTGCCTTCTAAAACTTCTATAGACATCTATGTCAGGAATGGACAAATCTGTTGAGTCATTTATATGGCTATCAATGAATGCACATCTCCCTGTAAGGATCCTGTTAAACGTCTATCTCCTGACTTCTACATTAATAGGTTGCCCAATAGGTTATGGGAGAGCTTTTCTTCTAAATCTTACACACCTCTAAAATGCTAGGAAGGAGGGAGAGGGGGGGAGAGGAGGGGGGGAGGGGACGACAAACAAAAATAACAGTAACACATACACAGATATAGACAAGCCACATGTCATCTTACAGAAAAAATATATATATTTTTACACTTCAGAAGATCATGCATTTTATCAATACCCCTGTACAAAAGGGAATGTTTGATCCAATTTGGATATCGTCCAAGGAAAGCAGATGAAAGCAATACATTTATGCCTCAATATAAGAAACACGTCTCATGAGTGCTTCTTGCATATCTTATATTAAGTCTTTTAAATCTAAGACAAATGAATAAAAAAAAAAAAAAAAGAAAAAAACCCACCAAAAACAAACAAAGCAAATGCTCATTACAAAAAAACAGAAGGCTTCAGCTGGAATCTTAGCTACTCACAATTAATCAAAACAGTCATCCTCCTTATAATCCCCTTTTTCACAATTCAAGCAATAGTCAACTACTTAAGAGGATAAAAGACTAATAACAATATTTGCAAATAGGTCACTGCATTGTGATATAATGTAAGTATTTCTCAAGAAGAAGAAATAAAATATTGGAGTAACATGAGCGAATGTGAACAGTGCAGTATTCTGACCAAACCAGAGAGCTGACAATGTAAGGGAATGACAATGGATGCCGAATCCTACTGTATTAAATCCCTGGCATCCGTTTAACCACCTTATAAAGTAAAGATAACAGGCACAATGTGCCCTTACTCATCTGTCTTCTGTAGATGAAAACACTGAACAAGACTGACAATAATTCCAGCACATGCCTCCAAGTACCAGCTGTCACAAAAGATAGCACTGGCTCAAGCAAGCTGACCACAAAAGGGAAATGCATAACTATAAGCATTGGAGAGGTCAATGCAACAGACAATGGACTACATCGGTCCAGCTGCATAACTCTGTCTTCTCCCCAGAAAATGTTGCTAGCTGGGTGGCATTAAGAAGGATCCACCGGGTGGGGGCAGGTGTAATACTTTGCAATAATAAAGAAAACTGTTGGTGGTTATTGACCACACCTGCCAGGACTGGTCAGACTGGTGGCCAGTGGTGTAACACACACTGAGGGCTGTAATGCTCACATAGTGACTGTTATAATAGGAGAAACAACACTTTATTCTATTATAATAGGACTCTGATGGGCACCAAGAGACAGATGGCAAGTAAAAACAGCTGGGTTGAACACCCACAATATAGGGTCTGGGGAGAACACTGGCTTTTCTACTCTGTTCCCCTGTGCCCTTACACTGAGATTAGCCCTACACCTCTTATACCAGATATAAAAAAACCATATAGGGAACTCACAACCGCTTCTGGTTCCAATAAGAGATAAACAGCAAAGTAGTCCAACGGTCTAAATAAAATAAAAATCCTTAGGACAAAGATTCTTCCAATCCTGGCCACATGTAGTTGTATTTACTAGAACGTAAACAAATTAAAGCCAGACAAAATAGGACTTTAAAATCGATCTCTTCTGCAAAATCCAATGATTACACTTTTTTGTATTTTACATGATTAACCCATCAACCACCATGCACACAATATGAAACGTTAGGTCCATTCTTGGGTACAGACCCGTCCCTCATGAAGAAGTCACTACCACCTTGTGATTGGTGCTGGAACCATTGTTCTTTCAGTAGGTTTTGGAGAAACAGAGGAGGGAAGAAGAACTTATATCAACGCAGAAATAAAGTGTCCAGTAAATACAGCACCCTGTGGGATAAGAGCCTTTCAACGCTTCACAGATGCTCCAGATAAAATCACCCCCATTATTCTGCATGATCAAACCAACCAAAAACTGTGTCCCGTCACATAATCACTGCCAAATGTTTCACTCTTCACAAAGTATCTCCACTCGCATTCAAAACTTGGAGGGACCATTGGTCCCAGTTACATTAAGGTGGGACCCCCACCTTAAGGTTACAGGATACGTTATTTATTTTAAAAATAAAAATCCACTTTTTGGTGGAAGCGTGGGCATGAGCCATTCTGCAGAGAACGTTTTTCTTCTGCATATTTAAATTACTAATGAGCATTACTTATTTTTTTCAAGCTTAAACATGCGAAACTTTGCAGCACAATAAGTAAAGAATAAACAGACATTACTACATCTCCAGTGGGTTAGAAATGGTCCTATCACCCTCTTCCACTGACCAACAAGCATGGAAGAGACCACACTTCCTTCATTCTACCGTTTGGACTTTGTGCGGTCTGTTTTGTATTAAGGTCTGCGTCTTATTAATATTTACATATAAGGAGTATGGACTTCATCTAAAGTTATTGGCCTACATAAAGACAAACCAAAAACCCAAGGGGGAAAAGGAACCAGAGAGACAGAAGGTACGAGACATGGTGGCTGGTTGGAAAAAGAACTTGTGATATAGAAAACTAGAAGAATGTAAGCTTTATATATATCACACATACAGAGGTGACCAATGTTCAGAAATTAATATTGCCCACATAACTAAATCGTTAACCCGTTTCCCAAACTGAATGTGAATTTAAAATCAAATTTTAAAAAGATAATTTTAGCCAATTTTACTCTGCTGGACAAAATCACCACTTTTCCCATGCATTTGAATAGGCAATGTTTTTTGCAATAGGAGTAAAATGCACGGTCCATAGAAATGAATGGAGAAAGCTCAGCAAATCAGAAGTAATGTTTACATGCTGACTGTTTGTGATTGGCTGAGCAGGTACAGGCCGGCAGCCCTATGGAAAACATTGGACTGGTGGAAAAGCAATGCAAATACAATAATTTTGTGGCATTTAACGGCACATTTTCACATTCATTTCCATTGGCTTTCTGCACCCATTGAAAAGCATTCTTCATTGAAATGAATGGGAAAACTGGCATATCTTGGTAGACACACCAGGAGGGGTAAAACTACAGTTTAATGTCAAAAAAAGCAAAATAATGCACATGGGTCTCAAAAAACCCCAAAGGCTAAATACAGTATTCATAGCACTAGAGCAGAAACTACTGAGGAGGAAAGGGATCTAGGAGTCACTATTTCAGCTGACTTAAAGGCAGGTAAACAATGTAACAAAGCAATGAGGAAGGCAAGTCAGATGCTTGGTTGCATAGGGAGAGGAATCAGTAGCAGAAAGAAAGACAGACGTAATAATGCCCCTGTATAGGTCATTGGTACGGCCTCAACTAGAATACCGTGTTCAGTTCTGGAGGCCATATCTCAAGTATATAAATACATTAGAGACTGTACAAAGAAGAGCAACTAAAATGGTGCATGGCCTACAGCACAACTTTAAAAAAATCTTACCATGTATAGTTTGGAACAGAGAAGGGAATATGGGGGGGGGGGGGTGGTATGATCTAAACTTTTAAATATATCATGGGTTTTGCAAGGTACATTAGGGAAACATCCTTCAAAGGAAGAGAAGTATTAGAACATGAGGACATGCACTGAAACTGGAACTTCATAGAAAGGGTAGTGGATAAATTGAATAGCCTACCATAAGAGGTGGTAGACGCTAATACAGTAGAGCAATTTAAACATGCTTGGGACAGACATAAGGATATCCTTACATAGAATAAAGGGTCAAATAAGGCTTGAAGTTACCATATGTAAAAACTGGGCAGATTACATGGGCCAAGTGGTTCTCACCTGATGTCAAATTCTATGTTTCTATGTAATAAGAGACCAAATGCCACAGACTGTACTGCAAAACAGCACAATCATGTTCATAAAACTTTTAGTGATTACTACAAATAAAGCAGTGTTTTTGCTATAAAGTTCATGTTTCATTTCAGATAGAAGACAGAAATACCGCTCTTACAGCTATGAGTAGGCGAGTGCCCCCTCAGTTCTGTTCCATTTAACATACTCTGTACAGTCGCATTGAAAGGACAGAGTACAGAATCCAGCCCTCAGTGTGTCTCCATCTGTTCAAGGACGTGCGGAGGTGCAGATCTAGTAATGAGCTCCAGGGATCACGCTGTGTTCAGGGATATGGGGCACACTCAGCAGGGAGACAGGTTGAGCCTCCGCTCCATTCCTCTGTGCTGAAGCTCTAAGCCTACACACTTCTGAGATCACCGTAACTAATCACCGTAGATAGGAGTCTGTATGTGCAAGGGATCAAAGCTCAGCCAGAACCATTTTACATGAGAACTCAATTTAACCCAATAAGCAAGAATAGGTTTCAATAAGAGAAAATTGAGTAAGATCTATGTAGGTCAGAGCCATTCAGATTATAGCCCAATGTAATATCTATGGTCCCCGGCCTCATTAAGAACAATGTCCCATTTAGAGATGCCTATGGTAAGAGCGTGACAGTAGCAGCATGGAATGTGTCATGTACCCATCCCTGACTCTCTTCACAATTTCACGAGCGTAGATCTCTACTACTTGTTTCGGTTTGTAGATGCAACTTGATCCATAGGTAGAACACACACAGAATGTGTAGAGAGCTGGAAAAACACTCATCAAGCTATAAAATATTAAAGAAACATAAAGGCATCGTTTAACACTCTGCTGATGCAAATACCTACATGTAGCTGGGTATAAAACCCGCACATCACTACCATGCATTGATAACTTTCTTGTACAGCTGAAATAGGTCAACATTCTAAAGCTTTGCTGGGTAGGCTCTCGGGAAAAGAAGAGTCTTGTATTTTTAATGTAGCACTAATGGAAAAAAAATGCGCACACCCCGGTATGTACAAGTGCCCTATTTTTCTTAATAAAACGCAGACATTAGGCTTAGTTTGTGCAGTGAGTTTCTCAGGGACTTTATGTTCTAGTGACGACAAAAAAAAAAAAAAAAAAGAAGAGAAAGCAGACTGGAAAAGGAGCTTATTAAACTGTTCATTTTGCACAGCTGATTCACTAAGAACAATGAGTATTATTGAATGATAACAAGTATGGGGGCTGCTCCCGTAGAGAAGGCTGGCACTAGCCCTTCAGTGCTCCACTCATGCCAACATTGTGCCAGCTATATTGGGGCTGACATTTTAACCCTTTGCCCTTAGTCAAATGTCACCGTTTAACAACGCCAACATCCAGGACCAAGCCCATTATTTTGGTCAAGCAAACCTTTGTGCAAATTACCCACATTTCACAGGATTATTGCAAAGCCAGGTACTCTGTGTACAACAGTCTCCACTGGGAGAACAGCCAAAAATACAGCTGGTGGGGCCAAGATAATAAAATAAAAAGCGAGTTTAGCATTGCAGAATAGGATTAGGGCTAGTTCAAGCTGTGTGTGTTTTATTTCTATTTATTTGGATGTGAGCCTTCCATGCACTATATATGCTCTATAGCAGATTTAATGTTTGTATTATTTTGTCCGCTACACCCCTAGGAGCCTAAACTTTTTAAATAAAAAAAAGATTAAGGTTTTTTTTTCATACCCTATTAAATTAAATTTATTGCTGGCTATAACTTGAATACATTATTTACATTAAATTGTGGGTTAGGAAATTAGCTAATTATACAAATGACTGAAATATTAAGTTTCTAAGGTACACAATAGAAATCATGGGGGCCTACTTCAGGGTCACGACCCACTGCTAGGATATTATTATTATCGCGATTTATTTATATAGCGCCACTAATTCCGCAGCGCTGTACAGAGAACTCACTCACATCAGTCCCTGCCCCATTGGGGCTTACAGTCTAAATTCCCAGACAGACACACACACAGATTAGGGTCAATTTGTTAGCAGCCAATTAACCTACCAGTATGTTTTTGGAGTTTTAGGATAGCTGAGAAAAAAACCAACAACCACCCCTACGGTATATCTGTGTCCACTATATATACTAATGTAATTATACATATCAAGACAAATTATTTATGGTGAGTTTTCATTCTAGAAAACAGTTTTCTTTTAAAAAAATTTTAAACAATAAGGTTATTGGGACCTATTATTGGGGATAAGGCACTGATGTAAAGAGATTGCACGCTGCAGCTCAAAAGATCATGTGAGATTTGTAAAGTAACACAACGTCATACTTGTCACCACATTGAAAACCACACTGCATTTATCATCATGTCCTGCAGTTATTACTGCATTCATGAATACAAGTTTCATTTATCTATATTACAAATAGGTTATTTTTGGGTTTCTTTAGAAGCTTGCTTTGTCTCCTTATAGAAACTAAACATCACAGCTAAGTGCTGCATTATAAGCCTTTCCCAAATCATACAGTACAAACACCCAGTGTCGGACTGGGGCATGAAGGGCCCACCGGGGGAATTCAGTGATAGGGGCCCACTATATTGGGGTGTGGCCAACTTTAGGAGTGGGTGTGGCCAGTAAAGGGGGTGTGGTCAGGCTATGGAGGACAACTTATAGCACTATTTTAAATGTGCACCTTTTGCATTAGACCCTGCCCATTCTACTGGTAGGGAACTACATGGGACCCATTAATAAAACACTTGTGGTTTGGAAGAAACTCCAGTACCAGCTCCTGTCGTCTCCTAATGCACCAAGACAGTTACTTATGATAAGTGCATCATTTGGTTACCTCCAACCCTCGCCTCATATGTTGTTATTGCCCATCATGTATTGAGCTTATTAAAAGCCATTACAAGGGCTACACAAACCAAATAATAACATCATCAATTAGAAGACATAAACTGCACAATTAATTTTTTAGTACAATGGTTACCAACCTGTTGTTGCTGTGACATGTCCTGGAATAAAAGTCAATTCATAAAAAAACAAGTGATTGTAATTCTCAACTAATCTCAGTGAAATCCATCTAATTTCATTTTAAATACGGTTGATATATGCCTATAATACTTTCACTATATCACCCCTAAATTCTAAACAGGACAACCATCAAAAAGAATGCACAATAGGCAAAAGGAAAAATATATAAATATAATTATGTTCTCCTATGCATGTGCCTTTCTACACTAACATACAATATAGACCAACATATTATACAACCCTGAATGATTATATTTTCAACTGGATGCAATTGGAATACTAGACTACATGAAAAGCACCCTTCATTTGCCAGATCTTGTATACACAGTCTGATTATTAAAATGACTCTTTGTTATAATTATTTTTTAAGGACTCTTACAGAATATGCCACTCGTCAAAGACCATACACACAGCATCAGTGCTACTACGGTTGCGTACTTCACCAATGAATGCTTGTTGAGAAGGGAAATTTTAAAAAACAAAAAAAAGAACAGAATACAGCCCATCCAAAGCCTGTCACATTTATTCCATATATGCTGGTATGCTGCCAGTGTTGTATGAAAGAGAATATAAATATCAAAGGACGGGCGCAAATGGGGGAAGGGTAAAGAAACACAAGGATTGGGTCAATGAATAAGTCAAGGGGAAAACGGTCCCAAAGTCATTAAAGGATGTTGGTCTTCTAGTTCCACCTATACCGATGTCCCAGATGGTAAACTTACATCAATGTGACCTTTTCTATTCCATACAGTATTTGAATAATGTGTCCTCTTGCTTCAAAAAGCACCACCACGATGTACTTTTACTCCCCTCTAAACCTGTTTCTTCTCCTCACCAGAGTGCACATATGGGAGACCAGGGAGAGAACAGAGAAAGATCTCATGGTGTTTTACGTTCTCTATTTATTAAGTTAAAACATGGGGTTAAAAACACTCACATTTTGTATGTTAAAAAGGTATCTTTCAGTCCATATGTTTCCTCGATCAAACGGCAGTATCCAGCTTCTGTATCCCAGCCACGATCAAACTGGCTGGGCTTCAGATAACCCGGGGAAACTCTGCAGCGTCAGAGGGGGCGTGGTCTATTGCGTCCAGTGTTGCATGAACCTATGATGACCAAACTGACCTTGGATCAGTATGTTGATATCAGGACGTCCTCCTCCCCTGCTCAAACTGCTGAAAAACACACTACCGCGCCTGGGCTCTCTGCATCTGCGCGGTAGTGTGGTTACAGGAGATGTGACCGCCGCCGCCATCTAAACAAAGTTCAACATCAAGCTCCGCCCTAACAACGGAGGGGGCGGAGCTTCAACCCCGCTGGGCCTACCGGTGGATTGACCGGCTGTCCGGCGGGCCAGTCCGAGGCTGCAAACACCCACTTTTCAGATATGAATGAATGAGCATGAACAGAAACTCACAGCGTTTACATTTTTAAACAGATGGAAACCATTGAGGCACAGATTGTCATACACAAAGAACCTTATTTAATATATGTAGATTCTGCCACATTGCTTGTTCTGTAGAGAGAACTGTATGTACAGTTCAATACATTTAATTCCAGTTATATAACTTATTGACAAAAGTATCTCCCCAAACTAGATATACTTTACCTGTAATCCTCAAGATTGTTGATAACGGCAGCCTAGACTAGCTATGGAAAGCCTACAGCAGTGGTCTAATGTGACAATATTTGGCTTATCATGGATACTACAATCACCACCTTGTCACATCTGAACACAATACAGATTTCAAAAAGGTCTAATTATGTTTTTAAAGACTGACAAATTCCAAGTTTAACATGAAAGCATTCTTGGGGTTTTTTCGGGATAAAATATGAAACAAATTTAATTTCTGGCATTCTAAAAATTCATTTTAAAGACAAGAGGCTTGGTACAAAGCATCACTAAACGAATGCAAGAAGAAATGTTCTGAGCTTAGAAACTGCCAAGTATCAAGTCCTTTTATTATTGAGGGAGTGCCTTTGTACACCTCCAAATGTAAATAATCAGGTGTGGTCAGGTTTTCTGTATGAGTAGAAAGATAATTGTAAATCACTGATTAACATAACTGTGAAGGAAACATTAGAACTTATTTTAGACCACCTTGCTCAGAAGTCGGTAGTCTGGGTGACTATGTAGTATAAACATAATGTTGTACTTTGCCCTTCCTTTAGTAGTTTATTGACTTGCAATCTTCCCTGCAGTGTAGTGCACTAGGTTTCAAAAGAAAAACCTATAAGGAAGGAAGGCAAAAGATTATTCTGCATTTAAAACACGACTGATGTAGAAAAATGGCTGACTCGGTGGAAGCAGCGACTCTGAATCAACATTTGTAATAATGTTGCTTATGAATTCACTAGACTCCAGTGACGACATCAATGGGACTCCATGTTGGTACCCATGTATAAGTAACAAGTGGAAAGTCACATACATGTCAGAAACAAGTGAAAAATTCACATACAAGCGGAACGATAGAATTGGATCAGTACAACGGAGAAGAGGAGAGTTTAAGACAATGTAATGTACTGCAACAAGTCCTAAACTATTACTGCAAATTCCTTTTTTGACCAAGATGATTAAAACACATTTCAAAAATGCGTTAAGCATTAAACAGTTATTGGCTTTAAAGTTCATACAATATTTACACATTTTAAAGCTGTCTTAACTTTCTGAAAATTATAAGCACATTTGTTTCCATAAGGAGAAAGGAAGGGGGGGGGGGAGGGGGGGGCTGCAGAGAAAATAAGAGGGGAAAGATAATGAGGAGATTCTATAAAAGGGGATTAAGGTTTTAAAATGGAAGATCTTCAATTAAAAAAAAAAAAACAACATAAGTGTTTTTATACTAAGTTTGAGCACTCTTAATGTTCTATCTGATAAGATAGGTGATAAACAGGACACCCAAATTATAAAAAAAAAAATACAAAAAAAAATTAGCTTCTACTACATTCCTACCGCTATACAAAAGCCGGCAATCCTGCACCTATTTCTGGTATTATGAGCACTGTTCTACTGCTTCCTGTGTAATTTAAGGAGTGATCATTGCAAGTTCATCTGTATAAAAGTAATACATTATCCTTATAATATAACCATGCAGGCTTTAGAGTGGAGGTCACACAGTCACCTATACAGTCGTATAAAACCCTGGCGCTCCTCCAGATTAAACACGTGTGTCGTAGGCATGAGACTGGTCATCTAAAATGTGCACCCGATATTGGGCATGTTAGAGCCACATACAGGTCTGTGAGGAAGATGGATGAATGTGGAGGGATTGGATAAATAAAACAGGAAACCAGTGTGTGTGTAATTAACATTGATAGGGTCATTGTGTGTATGATCATTGTGTACATATGCTGGATGATTCTCAGACATCACCAATAAGGAATGTTTCTCATACACTATAGTTACTTGACTGACACCTTTGTCACTGTCAAATCAGTGACGGTCAACAAGCATCCACCGTGACTTCAGCTCTTTCCTGCATTACTGTCAGATGGTTTTGCTATAGAGGGTAACACTTGTCTAAAATGCCTGTTGATGGGTTACTACAGGTAGGTGTCTTTCTTGGGTTAAATTATTTTAATTTATTAGTGAGATTGAGAATAATGTGCATATAAGGGAAGAGGGATGGCCATGCAGCCCCTGACGTGTATCAGGTTGCCTATCACTGTCTTTTACTGATAATTGGGGGGGTATTATGAGAACATTACTAGAATATCTGGGTTCCAGCTCATTTAGAATAGATCATGTGTATATATATAATGACCCTCTCCTGACACTAAATAATCATTATATACATAAACCAACTCAGACACAGTGATTAGTATTGCCAGCATTGGGGTCATAGGTTCATTCTCAAGCACGGCCCTATCTGTGTGGAGTTTGCATGTTATGTCCGTGTTTGCCTGGGTTCCTTCCGGGTGCACCAGCTTCCAAAAGTAAACTGGCAGAATGGACCTGTGGGTGCGTGGCAGGGAATATATGATGTAAGCGCCAACAGGGCAGACACTGATGTGACCACGTGTACTCTCTGTGACACGGTGCAACATATTTATTGGCGCTATATATATATATATATATATAAATAAACGATAATGTTACATACACTCACACCATACTCCTCACCCTAATTCTCTTTGGATAGACACCTTAAAAATATTAAAGTGTAATTTGGCTTTAAAAAGAAAAAAAATGCAGCTCAACCAATGGTTTCCAGTAGTTGTGATAGTAAACGAAATGCAATTAAAGTTAATTGAGTTGGGTTTGGTAGGAAAAGAATATGGAAATACCATAAAGAATTAACTTTTTTTTCTTTTGTACTGGTAACTCAACTGTAATCAGATCTTGGGGGTACTTTTCTGCAATACAAACTAAGAACATTTGGAACATGTATCAAATAGATAGTCTGATTAAAAGAACAATAAAGAGAATTTTATGCCACAGGAAAACGTGGGGCAGTATTTACTAAATCCAGGCCTTTGGTTTTTATAAAGATGTGTTTCAGTATAACAAAGCAACAGCATCATAAATATAGCAGTCAGAGCAAAAATGCCTCCATTGACCAACAGGAATGACTCCTTAAAGTTAGGCACTATTTGCAATTTCTTTAGGCATAAAATCCATTGGTCTCCTGGTATTTGTACAACCATCTCCTAATTTACAGCTGCCCCAGAATCATGTTGGCTGTTAACTCCAGCTGACTGGGCTTAAACTACCAGATCAGTGTTGCCATTGGTTTAAAAAAAGTGAGCCTAGGCAGTAAGTGTTGTGGCATTTGCAGAAGAGATGACCTAGAACTATTCCCAGAAATGACCCCTTTACGTTGTAGAGCAGAATAAAGAAAGAACAATCTTACCTGCAGTTGTTCTGTAGAGCTGCTGCTCAACTCATCTCCAGATTCGGAGTCTGCTAGAAGTTTTTCTGAGTTTTCCCCGGCTGAATCAGAGTGTTCATTGGAAAAGCTGGTCTTTTCTATCTCCAAGTCTGAACCAGGCAAGTGCATGGCTGAGGGGCTCCTGCTAGTGGTCTTTGGCGAATGCAAATCAGTACCCAGCTTGCCATTATTATGTATCAGATCTAAAGTCAGTCCTCTTGTCTGTCCAGGGCTACTGTTGGGTCCAAAGTTCTGATTGGCATCTCGAATTGTAGTGGGTTTCCCAAAACTAGAAAGTTCTGGAGATTTATTTACATTCTCTGTGGATCTCTGCAGGCCCTGCATGACTTTCAGAGGACTGTTGGGCAGGACGCCCTGCTTGACAGGTGGCATCAACGCCTTTCTGCCAACTTCTTTTACGTACTGAGCTGGAACGTACATTGGTTTGGAGTTTTCATCCTTTCTTACCTGCCACCAGTCTTCATTTGACTTTTTCATCAAAATATACTTCTCTCCCTGCTTAATTATAATCTTCTTGCTCTTATATTCATACTCATAATCGTATTCTACCTCAATGAACAACGGTCCAGGCGTCGGCCTGGCAGTCTTGTCAGCCATCTTCAGTTGAGATAATCACCTCTTTAGAAGAGCCGTGAGCATTATGACAGTTTGTGTTGAAAATTCTAGAGAGACAAACATAAGAAAAGGAAAGGTCATAAAATATCTAGCAAACAAATTGCAGGAGCACGGAGATCAATGAAAATTCTTAAACTGTAACTGTTGCCTACCCCAGAGTTCTAGTAAATCGATACTCTGCATTCTTGTCAACAAAATTACTGACTGCTCTGTGGTTTGGGGACACGTAAACTTTAAGGACAGTCTTTAAACTGTACTTCCAAAAACAAAACCACTAAAACTACTTTCTCACAGAAGACCTTGCAGTAGCAACAAAGTTGCAAGAAGATACAATGGAAAGGCAGGAACTGCTGATAGGATTGTAGTGCAAATTGCCTCATATAAAACAATTATTTTAAGAGCTATAGGACAGTAGACCGCAATATGAAATGTACATAGTACTATGGCCCGACACTTATAGCTAAAGATTAGACAACATTAAAGAAAAGCAGACACCTGTAATCTATCAGATAAATAATGTAATCCAGTATGAAACAGCATCTTAAAACATAGAATTTAGCAGCAGATCTTTCACATGTGCCAAAGACAGGGAAAATGGAAAGACATAGGTGCAGATTTACCGGTAAATACAATTCTTGCCATATGTTCCAACGTAAATTTCTGCGTTGATTTAACCATCATATACACTTATACAATATGCTAGTTAGCATTTTCCTTAGCTTTTTCATGTAATCAGATTTTGGCTAGCAACAGCACTTGGAATTTGAATGATAAATTGTTTCTCTTTGAGATTTTGAACTTGGTAAATTTAATTACAAAAATCTTATATTCATAAACGTACTCTACCACAATGCACATTGGTCAAAGCATAGGCAGGCACTTTAACAACCTTACTTTTATGCTAATCACCTCTTAAGAAGAGCTGTGAGGATGTTAGCTACCTATATTGCAGTCAGTTTTCCATATTAAATATAGGTATACTACAGCCATTCTATAATGTGCAAGATGCTGAAGAGGACAAAGAAATGTGTATGTTCACAGCAGAGATATCAGATCATTTTCTCTGATCGTCTAGTAAACAATGTAATATGTAAACCAGTCACAAACACTGCTGCTGAAAGGGCCACGTAATTATTGATTCAGATCTGTGACTCAGGACGTAGGATTACAGAAATAAACATCTATTTTCCAAGGAAAATGTGATGTGACCCTGCAGCTGATGCCCAAAAATACAAAAATGAAGCAACAACAATCTGGAAAAATGGTCAATATTCAACTTGTAATAAACAAAACAAAAATTAAATATACTGTATATATTCTATATCACACCTGTAATAAACACAGTGAAAGTATGGAAATCTGGACTCTACAAAACGTTCTACAAGGCACAGTGGGACACAGTGACTAAGAATGACTGATCACATTCCTAACATTCTGACAAGCTAAACCCCATCGGTGTTTAAAAAAAAAAAAGCCCATATAATCCTGGACGAGAAACAATTCTATTACTTTGCAATTAGGTCTATAACCTTTAACTACAACTAAAGCAACACAAAGTATAAGCCAATAATAAATGTGTGAAGGCAAACCTTTACAGCACACTCCATAAAATACATGGAAATAATGCATAATCTACAGAACATGTGAACATTCTTTCTGCAGAACTCTGACCTTTTTCATGCAGAGAAGATATCACATAATTATCTGCAAATATAACCTATGCCCTATGAAAGCAAATGTAAATTAATGTACAAGTTGAAGAATGCAATACAGATTGTTCCTATATAAACAACACGTGTGTATTTCTACTCTGCATTTTTTTCATTAGCAACATACCCCATGTTGTGCCCATTCCCATATCTTGGCCCATATTAAGCTTTGCTTTAGAATGAAGAAATCATACAAGTGTCTAAGCCTGCAGCTGTAATCGTGATGTCACCCAACTTGTTTTCATGCTATAAAACAGACTCTTTTTGGGCCATACCCCATTCAAATAATTCAACATAGACAGGTTACCAATGCTACCATCCCACAGACAATACGGCTTTGGGACCGTACTTTAACAAGACAAATAAAACAATTAAAAGGAGTTGCTCTAAAATATCTAATAATACAGAGGAGGTTTCCTATCATAACACTTTTTCCAGATGATCTCTAAAGTAATAGAACATAGGAAGCTGGAAGTGAGCCTGGTAACAATATAGAAACAGATTTTTTGGTAGTGACCAAAACCGGTTCTCATACAGTATGTCCCTCCCACCACCCTTATGGGATTTACCAGACTGGTCCTGAAGATCTAAGAAAATGTACACAATTGAAAACACTACATGCATAAAAAAAATAAAAAATAAACTGCAGACGAAAAAAAAAAGAAAAAAAAAAAGAGAAGAAGTACATTCATATGTAGGCTACAAAATGTGGTTTGCACTAACAAGACAGTCAATAGACATTTTGGTTTGGATGCTAAACACTAGATAAGGTGATATTATGCAGACTGTGGTTAAGAAAATATGTAAAGAGATGCAACATTTCAGACATGTACGGTTTCCTTTGGGTGTTTACCATGTTTCTATAACAAATAAAACAGCAGGTACCAAGGAAAAGGAAGCATCTTTGTGGTTTCAAGCTGTAGGATCCCCTGATTTACACAGCTTTGTAACTTTGCAGCAATGTTTTCTTTAAGGCTTAAACCATCGAAATTCATTTTGACTTTTAGGGGAAAAAAATTCAACGTTGATAAATTACAACACTTTGAAAGTATCAGATGTTTTCAGAACAGTAAAGGTACGAGCACACGTTCTATTAAAATATCAAAAAATTAAAATCCATTTGATTTGTTAAAAGTACTGTTTTTACGCATTTTTTACCCCAGGGTTAATGTTGATGTTTTTGGGTTTTTTTTGCACATAAACTTAAAAAAATTGCTCCTCAAGTTAGTCCACATATACCTACATATATATTTCTAAAATATAGTGATGTTTTTCTTCAGCATTTTTCCCACTTTACCTTCTTACATCAGGGAGTCAAAATTGGGGAATTCTTATCACTGATCAACATATACTACTCAATCAAATTAATGGAAAATAATTAAAGAGTGGTTATATAAGAATCAAAACAAAGAAACAAAAAACAGACAATAGTTGATCCACCATCTTGTTTTACTATTTGGTAGAAGCACCTACAGCTGTAAGTCTATTTGGGCAAGTCTTTACCAGCATTACACATCTGAACGCTGCAATTGTTGCCCATTCTGGCTTACGTTTCATCAGGCTAGATGGGGATCAATAGCAAACTGTAATTTTTGGTCATTGTACAGAAGCCACCTTGGTGAGCGCTGCCCGTACATTCTAATCATACATCAGATCAGCACAAGCAGATATCAAATTTCCCACTGTGAGACTCACTAAACCAGACTCCACTGCCTGCCTGGAATTGAGGTCAGGATGTTCAATGGGCCACTCTATGACATTTTATTTTTTGGTATTTAAACGACACCAATGTGGCTTTTACGGTCACTGTCTTGCTGGAATATAAAGGATCTCTCAAGCCCTGTCTCTTGCAAACTGCAATCTTCCAAGAATTAGTCGGTATCTTGCTTCATTCATTTTGTAAAGTATTCCAGACCTTGAAGAGAAGTATCCCCAAAGCATTATGCCACCATGCTTCACATTACAGATGGTGTTATTGTGCAGATTAGCAGTGTTAAGTTTCTAGTGCCGAGGCCATAAGGTTCACTCTAGGGGAGGGGGGTGGGGGGGGGTAAATTTACTAAAGCTTCCAAAAAAGGAAATATGGAGGCGTTAGCCATAGCAACCAATCAGATTCTAGCTACCATTTTCTAGAATGTACTAGATAGATGATAGAATGTAATTGGAAAATGAACTGTCAGAGTTGCCCTAGGCCTCCGAGTGGCCACCCTAAACTACCCTTCTTCTCATGGATGCTTCGTTTTGGAGATCCAGCCTGTTCTAGACAGCTGTACCATATTACCTCCATTTCCATACAATAGACCTAACATGGCTCCAAAGGATCTTAAGTATTTTAAAATCCTGCTATATCGTCTCTGTAATTTGTGCTTTTCAATAAACTTTTCTTCGCTTTGCCGTGAATGTTTTTATCTTAATGATGAAATTCATCTTTGAAAATATGCTACTCAACTATATATGTAGTGGGGTTTTTTTTTTTTAAATGTTTTCCCTGTGTTTTCATGGGGTTTTCTCAGGGGAATATTCAATTAGCCTAGGAGTGCCTCCGGAACGGTCGTGAAAGCACTCAGCGGCGATATAACATCACGGATCTCTCTTTGCCTCACATAGAGGCGAGTGGACAAATCCGCGATGTTGAAGTACCACAATACCCGACAATGTGCGCAGCCGCAATGCACCTCCGAGGAGGAACATCGCGGCTAACTGAATATGCCCCATAATGTTAATTGGCTTAACGTACAATTTAATTAATTGTCCCTAGTCCGAGTGTGTGTGCAGAGTTTACAAGGTTGAGAATTTAGGCTGCAAATCAAACATTCTTTGTAAAGCACTGCATAAAATGTTGGCACTATATAAAGAATAATATGATAACCGTGGCACCTCACAGACATTTATATTTATTTTTAAATCAATGAAGGCATTACTTGTACACAGCTGGACGCCAATCAATTCTGTAACCTCTGTAGACAACTTAATGCACCAGAGTTTATTTTAGTTGCATTTTAGCAAAATTGCTGAATACATATGTAATTGTTTACCTTCTGTGTATGGGCAACTAAACTTTGGTTATTTTATTTGACAATACAGAGTATTTTGTGTTTATCTGGGGTAAGAATTCCTGAATAAATCTAATGAATATTAAATGTGAAACATGCCAGAAGGGGACGAATGTTTTTTTTAGAGCTACTGTAGTGTAATGATAGAATACTGTGCTCCTCTGTTATATGTAAATATGAATAATCGAATAAGAGTTATATGTAAATGGCTAACGGAGTAAAGGAGATGTCCACTATTGGACAAACTCATTAATATAACATGACTCAGCTATTAGTGCCACAGAAGACCAGTTTACAATCATGGATTTACTGTGATGCACCCCTCCTGTCCTGATTTAAAGATAATGTATTCCATGTTTATCTAATGGATTGGGTGGAGACTATGTTAGAAAAAGAAATGTGGGCTGTACAATTCTTTGTTGTGGGAGAGCTATATCAATACATTGCCCAACGCTATGAAGAGTCAGATTCATAGATGTCTACAACAAACGTCTTGGTCTGAACTTAGGATTGTTGCAGGTGATCTTCCAATTCCATATTGATATGATATCCTTCCTTATGCTCTACTTAAGCTTTAATTACAAGACCTCCTGTGCAGCCCTCCTCACCATCTCTAGGTATCTAGAGAGATTATTATTGCAATCTCTTAAAAGCAGATATGCAATTCAATATGCTGACTGGTTTACTTGTCTTATAAATACTTCTGGATAACAAGTCATGAATCCAAAATGCATGCAACAAGGTTTGTACCAAAATATAAACGTATTGTAAACATTTATTTTATATTTACTTTACAAATGCATGATGCTTCAATGAGAAAAAAAAATAAATCTACAGAATATAAATAACTCCACTATTAAGTAAATAGTGGTAGCCTGTGTCCACAGTATAGCCTTCCCTTACCTGAAGCCATGAGCGAACCTGCCCACAAATCTCAGCACCAGAGGATTAAATGAAGTTCACTTCTGAAGCTCAATATCATAGCACAAAACCAGCTTTGGACCTGCTGTCCTCCTCAATGTGCCTAGATTTTCACTGTGGTGCTGTAATATTAAAGAGCAAGACTACGGCCATGTTTTCAGAGGAGTAGCAGTCTGCACACAGCGGGAAGGAGTAAAGACATTCCCGGAAACTGTCACACACTTTTTATTTATTTATTTTTTTTAAACAAAGAAATGCAAAAATAACACTTTGGGCATATTCAATTCTCGGCGGAAACGCCGAAAATCTCGCGGTCCGCACACGATTACCGTTATTACAGTAATCATGTGCAGAAAAACAGTTAATACGGTAATTTACTCGCTGGACTTCAGCTTGCGGCTCCCTGAGCCGCGAGCTGAAGCCGTATTAACTGTAATAGTTTTAACGCCGCAGGACTTCTTAACAATTGAATATGCCCCTTTGTTTTTTATTTTGACCAAGATTGACCGTTTACACTCTGCAAACAGATTTGAATTTGGAACCAGCTAAGAGCTGGTGATTTTTTGGGTCTGACCCCATCATTTTCAAGGGACTCTGTATGCTCGTTGTATTTTGGCAGAGATGCACATTTTCAAGCACACATCAAGCAACATAATAAAATGCTTCACACACACACACACACAACATTGCCACTTGTAGTAAAGACAGTCTTCAAAGGCTCATGATTATGATAATTTTTAAAAGAAGTTAAATCAAGAAGTATTTTAGGAGAAAAATGGAAAGTTTCATTGAAAGGGGTGGTAGGGTTTTATTTATGTGAATGATGCTCCTCTTTCACACATGTGAAGGCACACTTCTGGAGACTAGGCGACATTCAATTTGGCACGAGATGTCACTATATGTCTCTGGAACAGTCCAGAGGCACATGGCCTCATTGTTTTGACTTAAATCTCTGCTCATTTTCTCTCATGTCTCAGAGATGCAAGGAAAAATGAGCAGAGATTCCTTACCATATTGGCCTGCCAAGCGTGCAGCCAGACATTGAGGTGATGTCTGGTGACACCCAGCTGCCAATTTAATCTGCCCCTGAGCATGCACTCTGAAGTATGTTGGGGCGGCCCATTGAAGCATAGTGCTTTAAAACCTAAGCACCTGGAGGTGCACTCTCTAGGTGAACTCCACTGCTAACAGCTCTTCAATACAGCTCTCCTAAAAGGCTATGAATGGTTGGTATCATTTGCATTTTTCCTGCAGATAAAGCAAGCAGGACGTGGTGCGATCCAACTCAAATATTCAAGTATCGAGTGAGGTTTCTGTGGGATAGGGGAGTAACCCTGTTATTTGGTAAACAAGGGATGATATATTAAGGTCCAAAAAAAAACAGGACACCTTCCTTTACACGAAAACCATTCTTTTTTTCCTTTGTTAAAAACAGAGTCTTTGAATGACAACATGCATTTGGAAGCAAGCCCCATATGTAGAACCACATGTCAAAATACATACCAATCTAACATACAAAAAGTTGGTATCTTTTGCGATAGAAGCTAGGTTTTGTATTGGACTCGGCACGAAAAAAAGATTGCTATGCTGCAGAGCATACATTTAACTTATTTATCTTCAAAATTTGTGTATATTGAAATTTCCTTGAATGTAACAGTGTTTACTAAACAAATATTTAAAAGTTGCTAACCGCAGTCATTTTTCTGTGACAGTCCATGTTAGACAAATCTCCTCTGCCTGTTTACAAACACAACTAGCGCAATGTATGACCAGCACTGAATAGTCATTGCTTGCAGACTACCAGGCACATAAGCCAGGCTGAGACTCATCAACATGACACCTCATCAGTGAAAGCAGAGATATCAGACCCCCATCTAATTTAATAAGAATGCCATTAATTGTACATTTATGACCATCTAAAAAGCGAATAAACCTAAATTGTAGGATTAAAGTGACCATACTTTTGTTTAATTCCACTTTGAAGGTGCATAAGTGGCAACTGATAAATTGGTGTTATGAGACTAACGCCTATTTCCATTCAGTGTTATGAGACACAAACCACTACATTCCATAGACTATGACCAGTCTGTGAAATAAATCTTCACACGGTAATTTATATACCAACTGCAATGTTTTCTTTATGACAAAGGCACGAGTGAGCCACTTGCACCGGAAAAGCCTCAGAGGCACAAATGCTTTAAAAGGTTAAACCAATGCAAAGTGAAGTTCCCAACAGCAGTGAGAGAGTTAATCAACTTGACAATGAAAAAGAAATGTACTCCCAAGCAACTGAAGCAAACACTGATGATTACGCCTCCCTCTCACCACATGTTGCTGCTTACAGCTCCATGTGCCTGTATATAGTGCTTCTCTGCACAGCATTCCAGATTACAAAGCACCTCAGGTCAGGAATTCTCATCATTCATTTTTTTTTCTCCGAATCTAGCCCCACTGCTTAACAGATACCTGTCCATGACATGTAGCACAAGCATACAGTACCTCCAGAAGCTACAGCATTAACAGCATTAATGCCTTGTAAGCCCCTTTGACAGAAGAGGATAGCAAAATCAACCTTGGACTGGAATCACAAAGCAGCAAACATCCCCTTAGTGAGAAATGTGCTAAATCCCTTTATCCTATTTGTTAGATATAATATATGCACTATAGCTTGTGCCCATACAGCCACTTAAGTTACTATATTCAGGATTTATGTTCCAATTAAACGAGACAACTACTTGCAGTCTGGTAATGCTGTACAGTTGGGTAGCCACATACACATTATGTACAACTATGTATTATTTACAAGTGTTAAGAACCCTGCTCAGTAAGACAGTTGCTGCAATTATTCCTGGGCTATAAAGAAATGATTCTGAAGAATAATAACTTGGCAGTTTGCAGTAAACTATTTTTATCTCTTTGTATACTACTAAAACATAAGAGTTACAGAATGTTCTGTCAGGAGAGGCAGATGTACAATTAAGTTCAACAAAAATGCAGGGAAGTAGAAATGTTATACAATAACAAACAAATGGAAGAGAATATGAAGGGGGAAAAAAATTCTCTGTACAGCCAGAATACAAAAAGATAAAGAATAACCTTGCAGAGCCTGTTTTGCTTAATAATTCAAAGGGTTGTATATGATACTGCATGAATGTGAAGGACAGGACTAGGCACAAGCCAGCTACTGGCCATAAACATATCATACAATTGTTTTATAGGAGATAATGGTTCACAAGCAGCTTTCAAGGAGAAATATAGCAAGTCTCCTTTATTCTTTTGCTACAGGTGGATCAAACCATCCGATTCATTTGAGCAGATATTACTTCCTGCTGCAGTAATATCCCTGATCATAAGTTTAGTATTATCCTCTTTTGGTCTAGTATTAAGCTGGGTACACACTACACTGTTTTCATCCAATAATCGGCTAAATCAGCCGACATACGACCGCTCGTTCAAAAATCGGGTCAGTGTGCGCAGTGACACGATGGTCGAAAGTCTTCCCAAATGGACGATTGTCGCCTCATTTGGTTGGTCGTACCGTTTAATATTTTTGTTCCAATCTCGTTTCCGCTGTGTAGTGTGTATAAACTTCCGACCCACAACAGTGAGTACGAAATTACAGTCATTGCTCACGACAACATGGCTGTAAAAAGTCGCTAAAGGAACGTCCGCTCTTCCCTTTATCATCCTAAGCAAAGCTAGGGTGTATGCAGTCCATGGACCGAGCGATCGGACCATCGATCGCATGTAAAATCGCTCGGCATAAAAAGTTGGTTGAAATTTCTGTAGTGTGTACCCAGCTTTAGTTACTAGCTAAAAAGTCATGGAAGATATCTACAGCTCCCATAAAATAAAATAAAAAGTTACAACACACCCAGGAGGCTGCAGTGAGCTTCACAATTTACACTCAGAAAAAGATAAGAAGAATAAATATTTGCAGATATCCCAGAGAGATTACATTGTCCAGGGGCAAGTACAGTAGCTGGGATGACTATGGCCAGTGGAAACCATGACCACAGGTACACCGGCCACTAGGTGGAGGAGGAGGTGGGCGGCACAAGTGACACTACAGGTGACAGGAGATAAACTGGGGCATTAATGGGTGGAGGGTGAACTCCCAGTGCTCCAGCTGCCGGGTGGAGACGGAGAGAGGAGGAGGAAGTGTCCGCTGGGCACAGGGCACAGGAAGTAAGGGACAGGGAGTGGGAGAGTTCAGTATGGAGTTATCAGCAGGTCCCCCTCATGCTGACCTTTACTGGTAACTTCTAGCAGCCCCTCTGCTATGTAAGTGGCGCCCATCTGCCCCTCTACAGTCCTCTGTGTCCACCGCTGACCCCCTACCTCTCACTACCGGACTTACCTCCTTCAGCAGCAAACACCCCGGGGGAAGCCGGGTCTGTAGAGCGCTTCCTAGAAAGCCCCCAGCGGACAGACCGTGCGGTTAGAGCGGCCGCCCGCCACAGTGACCACTATGAGGAAGTCAACACGCAGCCGCCTGTGTGTGCGCTGAGATCCCTCCCCCCGACCGCTACGTCACCACCACATCCCATGACGCGCGTCACCCCCCCCTGCCGGGGCCGCGCCAACCTGCGCCCGAGACGTCACTGCTTTGTGTTGGAGCAGGGACTGGAGTACAGTACTCTGCGGCCACGGTGGGTTAATCTGCAGTATCACCAAAACTGTCGTGTAATACTACTACCAGCGTACAATATATTTACCTGCTGTGATTTATCTGTCACATAGGTCAATCTCCAGTATCACCAGTACGGTCTCTGTGGTAATATATCTGCTACCAGCATATCATATATTTACCTACTGTCATTATCTGTCACATAGGTCAATCTCCAGTATCACCAGTATGTGCTCTCTGTGGTAATATATCTGCTACCAGCATACCATATATTTACCTACTGTCATTATCTGTCACATAGGTCAATCTCCAGTATCACCAGTACGGTCTCTGTGGTATATAGCTCTGTCCAGCTTACCACATATTTCCCCACTGTGATTTATTTGCCCCGTAGGTCAATCTCCAGTATCACCAGTACGGTCTCTGTGGTAATATATCTGCTACCAGCATATCATATATTTACCTACTGTCATTATCTGTCACATAGGTCAATCTCCAGTATCACCAGTATGTGCTCTCTGTGGTAATATATCTGCTACCAGCATACCATATTTTTACCTAATGTCATTATCTGTCACATAGGTCAATCTCCAGTATCACCAGTATGTGCTCTCTGTGGTAATATATCTGCTACCAGCATACCATATTTTTACCTACTGTCATTATCTGTCACATAGGTCAATCTCCAGTATCACCAGTACGGTCTCAGTAGTATATATCTGTTACCAGCATACCATATATTTACCTACTGTGATTTATCTGTCCCATAGGTCAATCTCCAGTATCACCAGTACGGTCTCTGTGGTATATAGCTCTGTCCAGCTTACCACATATTTCCCCACTGTGATTTATTTGCCCCGTAGGTCAATCTCCAGTATCACCAGTATGTGCTCTCTGTGGTAATATATCTGCTACCAGCATATCATATATTTACCTACTGTCATTATCTGTCACATAGGTCAATCTCCAGTATCACCAGTACGGTCTCTGTGGTAATATATCTGCTACCAGCATGCCATATATTTACCTACTGTGATTTATCTGTCCCATAGGTCAATCTCCAGTATCACCAGTACGGTCTCTGTGGTATATAGCTCTGTCCAGCTTACCACATATTTCCCCACTGTGATTTATTTGCCCCGTAGGTCAATCTCCAGTATCACCAGTGCGCTCTCTATGGTATATATCAACACTCCACAGAGACTGCGCTGACCAAGGTTGTCAATGATTTGATCACAGCAAAAAATAATAACCATTACTCTCTTCTAATTCTCCTGGATCTCTCTGCTGCATTTGACACTGTTGACCACTCTCTCCTCATACAAACGCTACAATCCCTAGGTCTTGAAGGCACTGTCCTATCCTGGTTCTCATCCTACCTATCTAATCGCTCTTTCAGTGTTAATTTCTCTGGATCCACCTCTGCTCCGCTTCCTTTATCAGTTGGAGTACCACAAGGCTCAGTCCTAGGCCTTCTGCTATTCTCTATCTACACCACTTCTCTTGGAAAACCAATAAGCTGCTTTGGATTTCAGTATCATCTCTATGCGGATGATACACAAATTTATCTATCCTCTCCTAATCTCTCACCATCTGTGTTGTCTCGCGTTACTGACTGTCTGCCATTTCATCTTGGATGTCTTCTCACCAACTCAAATTCAATCTTTCAAAAACTGAATTAATAATATTCCCACCCAAAAACAGAAGCTTCCTACCTGACAACATGACCATAAATCCCACCCCACAAGCTCGTTGCCTAGGTGTAATCCTTGATTCACAACTGTCATTTATTCCCCACATCAACTCTATATCTAAATCATGTTACATACACCTAAAGAACATTTCCAGAATACGCACATATCTGACACAAGACACCGCAAAAACATTAATTCATGCACTCATCATCTCCCGCATTGACTATTGCAATTTCCTCCTTACTGGTCTTCCCAAAGTCAGACTTCAATCCCTACAATCTATTTTGCACACAGCGGCTAGATTGATTTTCCTTACCGTTTTTTCCTCTGCTGAGCCACTCTGTCAGTCTCTACATTAGCTGCCTGTATTTCAACGAATCCAATATAAAATTCTTCTACTAACATACAAGGCCATCAACAAAATTGCAGCGACATACATTTCCTCACTGGTCTCGAAATATCTCCCCACTCGACACCTCCGTTCTGCACAAGATCTGCGTCTTTCTTCCACTCTCATCACATCCTCCCATTCTCGGTTACAGGATTTTTTCCGGGCTGCACCCACTTTGTGGAATTCCCTCCCACGCACAATAAAACTTTCCTCTAGTCTTCAAACCTTCAAGCGTTCTCTCAACACCCACCTCTTCAGACAAGATTATGATATTCCTCAACCACCATCTTAATTTCCCTAGATTACCCTATTGCCATCCTCTACACAACTAACACAAGACAACAACCCTCTGACCAACATTGCAACACACACAGCCCACTCAATACTTTTACCTTTGCGTTCTAGCTGGTCCATTGTGCAATATGATGTAGCACATGCCCTTGTGTTTCTAACTCCCATTGTCCTATAGATAGTAAGCTTGCGAGCAGGGTTCTCTTACCTCTCTGTCTGTAGGTATTACCCAGTATTGTTTTATCAATGTTTGTTCCCAATTGTAAAGCGCTACGGAATTTGCTGGCGCTATATAAATAAATGATGATGATGATGTATATATCTGCTACCAGTGTACCATATATTTCCCCACTGTGATTTATTTGCCCTGTAGGTCAATCTCCAGTGAATGTGTGGAGGGATCACATGATCCCTCCCTGTCACTCACAGCTCTCTCTCTGCAACGTGCAGAGACAGAGAGGGGATCTTTGTGCGCATGTGCAGCTCTTCGAAATGCACATGCGCAGTTGATGAAGAACACCTGTAGGAGATCCCGAGACAGCGCTTCCGAAGAGGCAGGGGTAAGTATGATTTTTTTTATCACAGAAACAGCAGTTTTTCGGAACTGCTGTTTCTGTGATCTGTTGTTAATAAATTTGAGAAATAGTTCAATCCTTATCCATGCGATAAGGATTGATAACTGTTTCTCACTTTTGCCGATGATTGATAAATGTGCCCCTATGTATTTCTCTGTTCTGTTGGTTAACCTTCTGGGTTACCAGTATTCAGCATACAACCCTTTGTGATATCTCTGTCCTATTGTTTAATCAGTTTCACCAGCATACCACATACCCCTCCCTTTCCCTCCCCCATGATATATTTCTGTCCCATGAGTTAATCTTCAGTGCTGCTATAACTCCATGTACTGTATCTGTCCTGTAGGTTAATCTCTCTGTCTTCAGTTCTACATGGCCCTATGATACATCTGTTTCATGGGTTACTTGTCACCATTACTTCACATACCCCTATGATTTATCCAGGGGCATTTTGCCGTTTTGACAACCTAGTTAGAGTAATAGTCAGAAGACTATTCAAAAAATGTAATTTATAAATGTGCAGGACACGTGTCTCAGCAGTGCACATGCACGGTTACCAACAATTTAATAGTTTCCAGGAACACTTCTCTGCTGAGCCTGTGAATATAAGCACATCATATGCGATACTGGCTCAGTGGACCCACCAAATTACATAAGGAGAATACTAGGAGAGAGGGTCCTACTTGTGAGAACTGACATTATAGTCAGTTCCATTGTTTGCTCACTCTCCCGAAAAACATAAAATATACAAAATATTGCACCTCTGCAGTTTAATAATGCACCATTTCTTCAAGAAAATTGTTGAAATTAAAAAAATATTTTGGTATCCACAAATGTATTTTTTTGCTTTGCAGTAAAATATAACGCAAAAAGCAAATAACATTTATGTTTTAGCATATTTCACACATGATTCGTTAAGTGTGCCGTGTTAAGATAATTAGCACCTTTTAGAAGTATTTAGAAATTATTAAATTTCAAACAAGTGGTTCTCCTTCACTTTGGAACTGAACACATCGGTGGTAAGTAACGTGCCTGCAATATAGAAAACACGAATTGAACTGTTTTCCGTCACTGTGTACTGCAGTAAGCATGAAAAAAAAAGTAAGCCAGAGAGTTGTGTGAGGAGGTCAGACAGAAGTTTGTCGCAAAGCATGGATAATCTCAAGGCTACAAATCCTTCTCCAGAGACCTTTATGTTCCCGAATCCACAGTACGTAATGTTATTAGGAAGTTTAAGAATAACGGTACTCCTGAATGTGGCTGCAAGAGAAAACTTGATTGAAAAAGATTGCAGTGCAAGATTGTTTGAATCGTGAAGAAAGAATCTCGATCAACTGCCAAACAGATTGAAGCTGACTTTCAGACACAAGGTATGACAGTTTCAACTCAGAACACCAGTCAACAAGTCAATGAAAGAGGGTTATATGGTAGGTGTCTATGAGGGCCCCAATGCTTACTCTCAGCCAAGTCCAAAGTGACCTTTAGACTTACTCTCAGGCAAGTCCAAAGGTCACTTCTCCCTTCTAATACTACTCGACCTCTCTGCTGCTTTTGACACAGTCAATCATTCTCATCTCACCACCCTTTACTCCCTAGGTCTTTGCAGAACAGCTCTCTCCTGGTTTTCCTCCTACCTCTCTGGTCTGCTTCCGAACCTTCCCCCCTCTTCTCCTTTCTATTGAAGTCTCACAAGGCTCTGTCCTTGGCCCTCTGCTTTTCTCTCTCTACACCACCTCTCTCGGTGAACTCATTCAATCATTTGGACTCCAATACGACCTCTATGTTGATGACATGCAAGTCTATGTTTCCTCCCCTGATCTCTCTCCCGCCTTTCTAACCCAGGTATCTAGCTGTCTCTCTGCTGTCACTACCTGGATGTCACAGTGCTTCTTGAAACTCAACATCTCAAATCCGAGATCATCATCTTTCCTCCTGTCAATGTTGCTATTCTTCCTAATATCTCCCTCTTGGTTGACAACATCACTCTTTCTCCTGTCACCCAAGTCCGCTGCCTTGGAGTCACTCTTGACTCAGCCACCAGTTTTACCCCTCATATCCAGTCCCTCAGCAAATCCTGCCACTTGACTCCTCCGTCACATGAAAATCCGTCCCTTCCTCTCTCAGGAAGCAACCACAATTCTGGTCCATTCAGTCATCATTTCTCGTCTTGACTATTACAACCTCCTTCTCACTGGCCTTCCTGAATCTCGCATTCCTGACCTTCAAACTATGCAGAATCTTGTGGCTCGGCTCATCTTACTCTCCCACTGCACCTCTTCCACATCTCCTCTGCGTAAATCCCTTTATTGACTCTCTATCCGTTTCAGAATTCAGTTGAAGCTCCTTACCCTCACTCACAAAGCCCTTACCAACGTTTCTCCCCCTTACATCTCTGACCTTGTCTTGAGGTACATACCTACCCGGCCACTCTGCTCTGCCTCTGACTTCCACCTCAATTCACCTCTCATTACGTCCTCCCATACTTGCCTCCAAGACTTCTGCCGTACTTCCCCTAACCTTTGGAACTTCTTATCACGTCTCACTCGACTCTCCACCAACATTCAGTCCTTCAAAACTCACCCTTTCAAGATCACCTATCCTACCACCTAACCATTCTATCCATCACTTCCTCTTCCTTGCCTGCCATCTCCATTTTCTCCCAGTTGGTCCTACTCTCTCTCACCACCCCTCCCTCTAGAATGTAAGCTCTCGCAGGCAGGGTCCTCTTTACCTATTGTCCTACGTCTGTCTACTCTCTGACTCCCTTTTACGTCTCGTCACATCTCTTGCTGCACTCTGTGTGAGTCCCCATAGTATTACTCACACACATATGTGCTACTTATATGTATTGCCTCATCTATTTGTTACTTGCTTCTGTATCCGACGCTACGGAATCTGTGGTGCCTTATAAATAAATAAATAGTAATGCTTGGAGAGAGACATAAGAAAGTCCAAATGGAATTTGCCAAAACACACCTGAACAAGCACATCGTTATTATGTTTACACATAGTAAAATGAAGCGTTTAAAGAAAAGAACACCTTCCCTACAATCAAACATGAAGGAGATTCAGTGATATTTTGGAGTTGCTGTGCTACATCTGGCACTTGGTGTCTTAAACATGTGCATGGTATCAAGAAATCTGGAGATTATCAGGACATTTTGGAACACAGGTTTAACCTAGTCAGAAAGTTGAGTCTCCATCAGTGGTCATAAGTCTTCCAGCAGGACAATGACCCCAAACACACTTGAAAAAGCACCCAGGAATGGCTCAAGACAAGGTTCTGGACTGTTCTGAAGTGGCCGGCAATGAGTCCAGATGTGAATCCCATAGAACACCTGTGGAGAGATCTGAAAACAGCAGATGGGAGAACCAGAGCAGTTTGCACAAGAAGAGTAAACCACACTGCCAGTAGAGAAGCTCATCCATGACTATAGGAAGTGGTTGATTGCAGTTATTTTTAGCGAAAGCTGTGATACCAAATATTAATTCTAGAGTGTGAATACTTGTCAATGTTATTTCTTTTAATTTTCTGATTTCAAATGATATACAGTATTAAATTCAGAATAAAATATGAAGGCTGTAATATTAACTGATAAGTAATACTGTTGTTAATTTCGACTCCAGTTTAGTGCAAGGATGCCTTTTTTTTTTTCCCCCCAACTGTAAATGAAGTTTAACCAAGCAGTATTTTTGTTTTTTTTTTTTTTTTTTTTTAAACTATTATAAGCTCTTATAAGCAGTGGCCTCTCTACTCTTTGTCTCATGTCTGTCACCTTCTTTGTTTTTTGTATGGTTTGTTGTATTACCGCCACTGCAGAATTTTGAGGTTTCGTATAAACAATGATGATGCTGGCATGTATCTATATGCACAAGGCAGATAAATAATTGCAGTTGTGCAGTATTAGAAACCACTCTCTTCACATGTTTTGCAGTTTCGGAAATATACTGTGCAGTCCATTGTTCTTATATTCTAGGTAGACATTAGCGACATTGTTGCAAAATTTCATAAGAATTGAGTCTCATGGTAGTCTCGTGGGTTCAGCATTTAATATAGAGTCCCCATTATTCTAGACACTAGCACAAACAGATGATTCCAAAGGTTTCACAGTAGAGCAAATTCTGTTGATACAATCTTCCACATTTGCTTCACCTTTCCGCCTAATGCGTAGTCCGCAGTGTATTTGTAAAATCACATTTTACATAATTTATCATCTATAATCTCAATTCTTCAAGCTCGCCTATCCAACCACCTCTTGACCATCTTGTCCATCACCTCCTTTTCCTTTGCCCACCATCTCCATTTTTTTCCAAATTTCTCCTACTGTTTCTCACCACCTCTCCATCTAGAGGTAGGGGGGGTTTGGAATTATCTCCAGGGGTGTTTGTAACAGCTGAGATATTTCACACAAAAGGTTTCGTGCAACTGGCCTCAGCCAATTTAATTTGGTTAGAAAACAAAAGAAAACTCCAAAATAAACACCTAGGAGAAATAGATCTCCCATCAAAGACCAATCCAGTGCCTTTGTCACTATATATATGTGTGTGTGTAAAGTAGAACTTCTGATGCTCCTTGTAACACTGACACCCAGCACATCAGTCACAAACAGTTTTCTTGCTTGAAATCAATGGTGTTTTAATGTTCACATCAGAATCAGCTGCAAACTTCGAATGAAACAGGTGAACAACATCAAGTTGCTCACACCTCCTTGTGACCCTAAGGCTATATAACCACGGTGCAGCTCTCTAGCCACTGGCTAACTTGTTCAGTATTGGTCACAATGCACAAGTACACAATTCCATATATACATAAATCCCCTCCTTTTGATCTAATTTCCACATTAGACTGTGTGTGTGTGTGTGTGTGTGTGTGTGTGTGTGTAGGCCAGGAGTTTGACTGTAAGGATTTAATCCTGTATGAGGCTTTCCCCTGCAGACTTCCCGGGGCTTCTTTATTTTTCAATTGTCATTATTAGGTTTCAGGTGGCACCTCCCTTATTGGTTGTCTGGATATATCCTTGATGAATGTAATAGGGATTGGAAAATTTTTCAAAAAAAGTTAAAATCTGGTGCAGATGGTGTTTCTCTGTCAGAATAGCTGCCCAGGTATATGCCCGCCCTTAGGGTTGTCTGTCAGTGTTTCTTCTAAAGCATTTTTTTTTTTAACCAAACCGTACTAAGCCATTATTATGTAGATCGCTTTCCCAATGCAACATAAAGCCAATTTTACATCAACAATAATGCTGTTAGAATTACCCTTCCCAGTGGAATAGTTCCATAGATAGACTCAAAAGTAGCAATGCCATAAGGAGGTCCACAGAGGAACGAGGACAGAATGTGGCACATATGTGCTGCCTATAGAACTCTTCCTGTGCAGCATTAAAGATATAACAGAGCAACTGAAATGAAAGTATCTATATTGTTTAGGACTCAATTGTCTACACTAATTAGATCTTGTTTCATATGCCACGCAAAAAGCCCATCTGTTCTCGCCAAGGGAAAACAGGGATGCACAGAAGAGTAGTCATGCAAGAAGGTTGGGAATGCAAGTTACATCTGTCCCATATTTTAAGTGAGTGTGATTTGGATTTTATCTAAGACCTGTGGGCAGGAGGTGGTAGGTATCCAAAAGAGAGACTTTAAAGAAACTGGTTTACTAATTATCTGTTCCAGGTCAATGTATCCATTTAAATTAGGACTGAATTGCCATTCAGTGAGGTGGGGCAATTTGGTTGGCAAGATAATATTAATAATATACATTTGCCTACCAGATTTGGGGTTCAATACTTAATTATCCTACAAACTTTGTGAAACCTGCCCTTCAAAATAATAGTTTGAATATTTTGGTAAAGCTGCAGAATAAGCTTCTAAGACTTCAAAATAGAAAGACTAAGAAAAAGAAACAGAATTCGGGGTAAAATGGTAATTGACATCTTTGAAAGTAAGAGATTAGAAGTTAATAATGACATACATAAGACTATTTTCGCAGCCATACATGAAATATCAGGGTGAAAGCAGCAATCCCACATAGAAGGGTTTTTTTCTCTTTAAATAGCAAAAAATAATTTTCTCTTTTTAATCTCTCTACATGGGAGAGCAGTGTGGCTGCCAGTCACACAGACAAATATTCACAGCTCTGGAAACATTACTTACAGATTTTGCTCCATGTTTTGTGACAAGGTGCATTGCCCTGCTGGAAGTTGTCATTAGAAATGGGTAGACTATGGCCATAAAGGGACAATTCTCTAATGTGTGCCAAAAATCACAATCCTCACCATTATACCACCAGCAGTCTGAACCGTTGATACAAGACAGGATGGATTTATGTTGTTTAAGCTAAATCCTGAATCTACCTTCTGTAGTTTACAGCAGAAATCAAGATTCGCCAGAGGAAGGAACGTTTATCCAATCTTCAACTATACGGGTTCTTCAACTATACGGGTTCTTCAACTATACGGGTTTGGCTAGCCTGTGCCATTTGTAGGCTCATGTTCTTGTTCTTAGCCGACAGGTGTGAAACCCACTGTGATCTTCTGTTGATGTAGCCCATCCACTTCATGTGCTGTGCGTTCATAGATACTCTTCTGCATACCACTGTTGTAACACATGGTTATTTGAGTTACCTTCCTGTCAACTTGAACCAGTGTGGTCATTCTCTCTGACATCATTGCCCTTCTGCTCCACGGGAGGTTTCTGTCCTCCCTAAGCTCGCCTTAGGACATCTGCATTACGGATTGAAAGGTGTACTGCCCCAGTCAAATTACCCACCTGCCACTGTCCTCAGAGCGGCAGAGGAAGGGAACATTGAGTACAAGCTGAAGCTGGTGAACCCCTCTCAGTATCGCTCACTGGATAATTTTTACTATGTGCACCATTTTCTGTAAACTATAGACTGTTGTGTGTTTAAATCCCAGGAGATTGGCAGTTTTTGAAAATACTGAAACCCCATCTAGCACCAACAGTCATTCCACAGTCAAAGTCACTTAGATGACATTTCTTCCCCATTCTGGTATTTGGTCTGAACAACAACTGAGTCTCTTAACCATGTCTGCATGCTTTTATGCAGACATTGGCCACTGTGTGTTTATTTATATATTGTAACAAAGAGATGCATTTTTCTTTGCAGAGACCTCAATCAGCCATTTACCATTATGTAAGAGGTTGGTAGCCCTAGGAACTTATTTCCATATACCGTATTTGCCGGCGTATAAGACGACTTTTTTGCACTGAAAAACATGCCTCCAAGTGGGGGGTCGTCTTATACGCCGGGTGCAGGCAGTGGAGTGGTTTGATTCAGAAAGCTGTGCAGCAGAGGGCGCTGCATTTGGGCCACACCGCGCATGCTCCTAATAACAATGGCTCCTACCGGTGATAAGAGGAAGCGGGAAGACGACAGAATGGCGACAGCGGGGATGCGAAGAGCTCAGTGGAGACACAACATCCCCTTCTCCGGGTTCCGACTCAAGACTGTCCTGAGAGAGTCAGCACGGGACAAAACCATCTTCCTGCACGGACAGGTACCCGGGGGAAGAGTTGCGGGGTTACACAGCTGACTGAAGACAATGGGCGGCGTGTATCACTGGCGCGGCGTGGGGGGGGGGGTTGTGTGTGTTATGTCACCCCATTGCTGTCCAGAGGTACAGATCAGGGGTGGGGAGCAGTATCTGCAGGACTGGAGCAGCAGCTTAAATAGGGCTCAGATCAACTCCGCTCTGCTGCATGGTTCAGATGGAGATGCCTGCACCAGTTCTCACCCTGCACTGTGTGGCTGAATGATGGTGGTCCTAGTACATACACTGGTGATCACACTAATAGCTTTAACAAAACTTTTCAATCATTTGTGAATATGACAGCTGATGCCTAACATATTATAGTCATGTCTATTGATATAGTAGATGCTCAGCTTTCCAGTCTCCATAACACAGAGTTACATGTCACACCAGCCTGTCTTACCACAGATTGACGTCATTACACGTTGTAATGAGAGAAGCGCGCTCCTGCCCAACATCCCCTTGTTGTCATTTTATTAGAACATATGGGGGGTATTCAATTGACCAAGGTTTGTTTTTTTCATCCGCAGCTGTACCGTAAGGTGTGCGGAAGAGGGGGTAGTCTTATACGGCGAGTATATATCAAACTCTATATTTTGAGTGGAAATGTTGGGGGTCGTCTTATACGCCCAGTCGTCTTATACGCCGGCAAATACGGTACTTATATCATCATCATCATCATCAGCTAATTATATAGCGCCACTAATTCCGCAGCGCTGTACAGAGAACTCATTCACATCAGTCCCTGCCCCATTGGAGCTTACAGTCTAAATTCCCTAATATACACACACACACACAGACTAGGGTCAATTTTTATATCAGCCAATTAACCTACCAGTATGTTTTTGGAGTGTGGGAGGAAACCGGAGCACCCGGAGGAAACTCACGGAAACACAGGGAGAACATACAAACTCCACACAGATAAGGCCATGGTTGGGAATCGAACTCATGACCCCAGTGCTGAGAGGCAGAAGTGCTGTGCTGCCCATCTATATAGTTACGCATCTATATAGTTTTCATATGCTCCCTATCATAAGTCCTTACATTTTTTACTTTATTCGTATTTGCCATTTCTTTTTATTGTTTATTCTTTTAGATTTTCTCTTAGATCCACTCATTCACCATTTCATTCCCTCTAGATTCATGAAAAGTCAGTAGAAAGGTATTACACCACACTGGATGTATCCAGGTAGATTGCAAATTAACAATGTGCTCACTAGATATTATTATTATTATTATTATTATTATTATCATTTATTTGTTAGGCGCCACAAGATTTCCACAGCGCCGTACACAAAGCAAATAGTAGACTATACAGGGTATAACAATACAGAACAATAAACAAAAATACCAATGCTTCAGAAACTCCAGTTAGGTCAATGCAGTAGAGGCGGAGTAGAAGAACAGGTGTGGAGACAAGAGGGAAGAAGGCCCTGCTCATTCGAGCTTACATCCTAAGGGTGGGTGAACGAACAGACACAATTGGAGGAATTTGAAGTGTGGGGAGAGGGACCGGGAGGAGAGAGGGTAGAACGTTTGGAGGAGATGGGGGTTAGGTAGAAGGTTGGTAGGCTTTAAGGAACAGGTGAGTTTTGAGTGCTCGTTTGAAGGAGCACAGATTAGGAGAGAGACGGATGGAGCGAGGGAGGTCATTCCAGTGGAGGGGGGCGGCACGGGAGAAGTCTTGGATTCTGGAGTGGGAAGTGGTGATAAGAGTGGAGGAGAGGCGGCGGTCATTAGCTGAGCGTAGGGCGTAGAGCGTAGATATAGCTCAGAATAAATTGTGTAGATATTTAACATAGAGCTAAACCCCTCACTGGACCACAGTGGGAAGGATTACAAAATCCATCAATAATAATAAGCATGTTACTTGTAAAGTGACACTATATCAAACTATTATGCTGGCTATCCTCACTCAGATCTCTCATTGAGAGCAGTTCAAATCAATTTGAGTATGCCCAAAATAATAGTTTGACATGATGTTGCTTGAAAATATATTCACTGACTATTGTAGTGATACACAAGGAAATGTTTATGTATTAGGAACATTTTCCACTGCCTTAGAAGAACAAACAACTATAACTTATTTCGCAATTCTTTCCACTGTGGTCCAGTGAGTGGCTTGGGTGTGTGCTTGTAATACCTCCATGCTTTATTCCCACCTATACCAGGTGAGCACATAGAATTACATATATATTTTTAGTTTTACTTTACTAGGATACATTAAGTGTGGTATACTGCTTTTCTATTTAAGTTTTGTGATTTTGGAATATACAGCATCCTTTCGATGATGATTCCTAATTAGTGTGCAAGCTCTTGGGTACCCTTTCAACTTGTAATCAAACTAAATTCTCTTGGCAGCACTTGGCTTATCTTCAACAGAAGAATTGCAAGAAAAACTATTTATCCCCAAATCAGTATTGTAATTATCATATAGGTATAAGAAATCATGCTAATAAATCCTACACATATTATGAAAACAATATTTATTGTACAGGGTTTTCTTGCATTATAAAAAAATCTTTACTTTTCAGATGATTTTTCAAATCCAAAATCCCTATTTTATCTCATGCTTAGTTCAATGTGGCTTGAAAATGCAGCCTACCACAAAATGACTGAATCTATTGGGGGTCATTTACAAGGGTCACTCAATGTGCATCATGAAACACCTTAAGCTGGGTACACACTACAGAATTTTACACCAACTTTTTATGCCGATTGATTTTACATCCGATCGTTCGTTTGATCGCTCGGTCCATGGACTGTATATACACTAGCCTTGTTTTAGATGATAAAGGGAAGAACAGCCATCCTGTTAGTGACTTTTTACAGCCATGTTGTCGTGAGCAATGATTTTAATTTCGTACACACTGAAGCAACATCGGTCGGATCGGTCGAAAATTTATACACATTACACAACAGAAAGGAGATTGGAACGAAAATATTGAACGGTACGACCAACCAAATGAGGCGACAATCGTCCATTTGGGCAGACTTTCGACCATCGTGTCACTACACACACTGACCCGACTTTCAATGAGCGGTCGTATGTCGGCTGGTTGAGCTGATTATTGGACAAAAACCCTGTTGTGTGTACTAAGCTTTAGTTTTTCAACAGAACAGCTGGGTGGTCTGCAGAGAGCACTTCAAGGTACACGCCTACCCTTCATAATGCCGCCACAGTACAGAAATGTGCCTAGGTGTGAAGAGAGGTGGACAATTCTGTGCAAACCTTTGAAGACCAGTCTCCTACCACTTGACTACCACTCCTTTTAATAAAAACAACTCTATTCTTGACTTATAATACTGCTCAGTTTAACCTCTTAGGTAATAGGACATACATACATGACATGTCTTTAATACATGTGGAAAATATGTGTGTGTTTAACTTCTTATTACATTGATCGGACAGTCAAAAATGTATATATTGATTGCATAGGCAAATTGAGGGGGGGGGGTTCCTAGTGCCTGGAAACCCCCCTCCAAGACTGGGGCACTGTATAATTGATGTGGCTGGACCCTGCTCCCGCTTCACACAGCTCTGCTTGAAAAGGGAAATGCTGCGTCCAACAAACAGTAGTGCATGCAGCATTGCCCATGTATATTATTCGGGATAGGAAGAGTTGGAGAGCAGCGAAGCTCTGTCTAAATTTATAGCCACGCCCCCATGCATGCTGGTGACGCCCACTGGCGGCGTGGTGTGGAAACCCCAATCTACAAATCCTGTGTTTGTCCCTGGATTGATGTACAACATAAAGTTGCAAAATTAATCCCATTGAAAACATAGGATGAGACCTGAAGACTGGTGCTAGACTGAAGTCTTTTTATGTAGCGGGATTGTCCGTGCTCTCTGCATGGCCATGAACACCACTTAAGGTACCGTCTCTTCACCCCTTTATCGCATTGCCGGAATCTCACTTCACAAAATGAAAGCTTTTGCAGTACAAAGAGGTCATTCTGCACTTGAAATAACTCTTACAGTTCCAGAAAATGTAAAGGAGTTGTCAAGGCATACAGGGTTCTGTAGTTCAAAAACAGCTGGTTAGCTACTAGTTACTTAAGCCAGATTTAATTCTCATAACTCACTTCTTGATACTTAGAGAAATATTACTGCTAATAGAGATGAAATCTTGCAGATTCAAGCAACTCGTATTCTGTCTCAACGAAAACAATGATCCATTCTGCAACTGGCTTCCTATGTAACCATCAGAATAATGATTCTAATGATCCAATTTGAGAGATTGATTAAATTGTCTTGCAGTAGCAGTTTTGAGCCACAAACACAGAGGATATAAAATGTAAAAAAAACAGAAAGTTGCAAACATTATTATTTAAGCTGAATCTAAACTGAGAAAATCTCCAAAAGTACATTTTCTAAGTACACAGGTTATCTTGATCTTATTCAAAAAAATCTAATGATTTAAAGTTTTAGAAATGATGACAGTAAGAGTAACTCTATTATATGCAATTGAAAGTGCTTAAAGGAGTATGTAAGGAAATAGTTAAATATAAGTGTGACCTCATTTGTATGTCACAAAAAGAGATTAAACAGTTATATTAGTATACTATACTAGGTAATACTAGAGATGCTCAGGCTCGGTTCCCCAAGAACTGAACACACCCGAACTTAGCAGATCCGAGCTCGGCTCTGTATTTTTGCACGCCCTCGGAATTGAAAACGAGGCAAAAAGTCATCATTACATCGTTGGATCTCGGATCTTGCGAGTTTGGGATTCTATAAGTACCACCCTCCACGGCGATCTAGGGCCATTTAACAGAGAGACACAGAAGGGGTAGAACAGTTCTTGGCAGTCTCTAGTGCACTTGGGCAGCGTCATAGGTAGAAAAGAAAGAGGAGGGGTAGCAGTGTTCTTCAAAGTCTCCAGTGACATTCAGGAGAGCTCCATTGCTAATTGTTATTGTTGAAATACAAATAATAGGTCTGGCAGGCTTGGTCTTCTAAATCTGCAGTCTTTGTTTAAAGGTGTATGAAAAATATATTGTGACCTGTGAGGTGGTCAAAATTGACTACAAATGACTTGAAATTAGTGTTATTGAGATTAATAATAATGTAGGGGGGAAAAAAAGCAAAAATATGTGATTTCAGCAACAACAAAGGGATTTTTAGAAAATAAATCGGCAGTTAATCCAGATCCAAAACCAAAACCAGAACACGGGGGTCAGTGAACATCTCTAGGTAATACAAGGTCATGAATATGGTAGCAAGGAAAACCTTGATGATATCACTGTGTTCATATATTGGGCTGTCTAACTGCAGATCATGGGTGAATTGTGAATTAATGGTACAAAATGTTTGAGATACGTCTGGCATAAGTAATTATGTATTATGAGTGTGGGTGACTTACCCAGACCTGCAAGCTTGTTTTTTTCACAGTGTTATCCTTTGGCCAAGTCTACTGCACCATGTGAAATGGCCACACACCATAGCAAGAAGGGATTAAATCAGCATTCTATGCTATGATATGTTATATTACACATATGTATTGGACGTATCCTGCAGTGTGTTGTCTGTTAGAGCAGAGCGCACCTAGACCTGTATTCAAGAAGACATATCTTTTATATCCGCTCCTAGTTGAATACAGATGTGCATATGCCCAATTTACGTGTTTTTTTAAAAAAATAAATAAAAGGCACAATACGTTAGTTTTGCGTGCCTTAATTAATCAATTCCAGTATCTCTACAACTATTCTCTGAGGAAAACATTTATATACACAGACTATTGTATCAGTTATCACTAAGATAGTAACTAACCTGAAATACCAACATTATTCAATAGACCAAATAGAGGAACTTTAATATTTGTTGGGAAGCAGTGTTCCTACACTTAAATGATGGCTAAATTAGTACATAAGTGTTCCAGGAACTGGATGAACAGACTTAATGGCTGTGTAATATTTATAAATATCTTGGAAGTTTAACAACATGTAATTAGCAAAAACTTATATTAGGGTCTGAGTAATTTTTAACTTATAGTAGGTGGTTTTGCCATAGACGTTAAATAACACAGTAATCCTGATTAAAGCTGGGTACACGCTACACAGTGGCGCACGCAGGGGGGGTTCTGTGTCTCTAGAAACCCCCCCTGCGCTAACTAAGTGGCCACTGTCCTATACAGCAGCCGCGGCGCTGTCAAAGAAGCGTCCGCGGTGGTGCTGTATTGTATACAGCACCGCCGCAGACGCTTCTTAGACAGCGCCGCGGCTGCTGTATAGGACAGCGCTGGCGAAACGGAGCTGCTGCTCTCGTGGTTTATTCGGGGGTTTTCTTTCGGTCAGCGGGGAGAACCCCCCCCCCCCGACAATCCTCCGTGCGCCCCTGCTACAGAAAATTTCTCCTGATGCGATATCTTTAACAATTTTATCAACGTCTGAAAGTCCCGATCAGCATGCTGATTCCTGTGTACACACGTACATGATTTTATACGACTTACCTTCAGATCTGTGCTCTTCATCTGTCATAACCATCTGCTGACAGGATCGTGACTCTGCGCTCTCTATAGAGATCTGCCTACACTGCTGGTCATGAATGCCTACACACTTCCACATTTGCCCAACATCGTTCCTTCAATTATAGAGATTTTTAGTCCGGTTATAAAATGAAATGAAACAATACAATGTGCTTTGGTACAATAAAACATGATCATGGGAGTGTACACACTAGTGCAATATCGGACCTAACAGTTGTTTATCATGTGATTGGCACTATAATAGGGTGAAAAACCTGTGGTGTGTACCCAGCTTAAGAGCTTTATTATTTTATCTCCGCTAAATTGTAAAAAAGGAGAGTGAAAAATTATTACTGTATTAGTTTGCAAAAAGAAGAATCCTTACACTGGGGCATTTAAACAGAACACCCTCCTGCTTTCCCAGGTGAGCTGATTAATAAATTGCTGTTCTTCATTATGTTAATTTGCGTGTTAACCTTTAGTCCGTTTTTATTCTGCTTTTGGAAACACTGCCTCTCTGCCATGGGGGAGTACTTCATTACAGATCCAGAGAACAACAGGTCTACCTTTACACTAAAAGTAATTTAAGTTTCAAGACCTACCTGTGAGTCCACACGCACAACTCAGGGATCTCAGGGATCACAATGTCACACAGGTTCAAGTGAGCGCTATATATAACATCCCTTTCTGATATCATGTGTTCTGCTCTTTTTTAGTGCTGTTGGTGTATGTGGTTTTGTTGTGGTTGCTTTTCTTTTGTGTGCATGCCTAAGGCACTTCTCACAAGGCATTCACAGTCCACTTTATCCAATACCTGGCCTATTAAGTTCTCACTTCCCGCCTGCTGTTTTAAAGGGTCATCTTCAATGCGAATATGTGGTTGATTGCAAAATACAGTTGCGTACACTTTCTGTAGGCTTGTACCAATACACAGGATAAGTTGAGACGGCCTATACTTGGCAACTATCCCTGTTTTCCTGAGACAGTCCCATGTTTTCCCGATTTGTCCTAAAACTGTCCTTTACTAATTTTGGGCAGCAGCATATGACCACTCTTACATTCACAAACCAATGCTACTTTATGCTTTAATCATAACTAAGCAGCAAGCTTCATACTTTTACATTTATCTGGAAGTTTTGATGCAGAACATATTTTTTCTAATCTAAAGCTTATTGGAAACAGACAGTGGTTACCTTGACACAGGCAGTTATTGTTCACATATAACATTCTGTTGAAACACGCAGTACTACTTATAAAACATGCATTAGCAGAGGACTATGTCAAGTCAGGTTTCCTAGGAAACCAGTGAATCACTAATACTGTACAATAATACTTACAATTTCAAAGGCTGCACCTGGCTCCACACATATTCAAAGTGAGATTTGCTATACGTGGCCAATGTACTAAGGTTTGTAAACTGTACCGTATCCAATAGCACTTTGGAGGTCTCTTTCTGAAGAAAAATGTCTTCAAAATAATATAGCAACATATCATCCTCATCATTGCTTATTTATAAGGCGCCACAAAACTATGCGGCGCCGGAGAGTCGGTACAACATATTGTATAAACAAATCATACAGAGAAATAGAACAAGGACATATGAGAATGATGGGGAAGGTGCTGACATGACTTAGTGCAGTTCCCATACTTCATAATCATCATCATTTATTTATATAGCGCCACTAATTCCGCAGCGCTGTACAGAGAACTCACTCACATCAGTCCCTGCCCCATTGGGGCTAACATTCTAAATTCCCCAACATACACACATAGACAGAGAGAACCATTTTAAACATATATCCTCACTTTATAAATATATATGTTTTTTATTGGAATATGTACAATTAATGTTTTTATGGACATCTTTGTCATTGAATATATTTATTAGCTGCAAATGCCAAGCAATGCAAATTGTCACATCATTTCAGATTTACCCCTTATTAGAGATGCTCACTGACCCCCGTGAACTGGTTTTGGTTTTGGATCTGGATTAGCTTTATGTTTTGGTTTTGGCAAAAACGTCTTCGTGTGTTTTGGTTTTGGTTTTGGATCTGGATTTTTTTTTAGAAAAATTGCTAAAATATGCTAAAATCACAATCATAATTTTGCTCTTTTTTTGATCCTACATTATTATTATTGACCTCAATAACTCTAATTTCAAGTCATTTGCAGTCAATTTTGACCACCTCACAGGTTCACAATATTATTTTCATACACTTTCGGACAAATACTACAGCAACCTGGCTGGATGGTAAGCGACAGAGCAAGGACTCAAAGACACGGCAGTTCCTAGCACATCTAGGACACATTGGCACACAGCAGTGGCAGAAAAGAAAAGTGGTGCCAGATGGAATTGTCCTTGGATCATGAAACCAGTTATGGTTTATTTGATCGCTCCACCTGTTTCTTGGATAACTGAGATAATTCTACAGCTAATACATGACAGCGAGCGCTGACCCCCCCGGGATGCCTGCTTTTATCAGGCACACACCAATCCAGGGTGCCAGACAATGCACTAAAAAGAGCCATTGTAATTCCCAGCATAAAGCGAGTTCTTCAGTGAACTTCGAATCAACTCCAATTCCCACAAAATTATAATCTAGTTAGGTACCTTTGATGTAAAGTGCAGATTGCAAACACTTGATGTAGAGATGGTCACTGACCCCCGTGTTTTGGTTTTGGATCTGGATTACCTTCGTGTTTTGGTTTTGGTTTTGCCAAAACCGCCCTTGCATGTTTTGGTTTGTTTTGTTTTGCAATTTTGTTTAAAAATCAAATTTTTGGGGGCTAAAATAACCTAATTTAGTGCTCCACCTGTTTCTTGGATAAGTGAGGTCATTCTAAAGCTGAAAAATTAGGAAATAAACAGTTTAATACCTGGTAGGCGGTCCTTAATTCTACACACAAACCTGATTGTCTTCCTCTCCATCTTAGCCTAATGGCAATGTAGCCATCATCTTTGGGTGTATATCACCCCCTCCACATAGAGTTAAATAGAAAAAAAACAGGCAGCAGAGACTGTACATTAAATATAAATAGACAAAGGGAGTTTGGTGACTGTTTGTATATCACCCCCTCCACATAGAGTTAAATAGAAAAAAAACACCCAGCATAGACTGTACGTTAAATAGAAATGGACAAAGGCAGTTTGGTGTCTGTCTGTATTGGCCCTCCACCAGTTGTAGTTAAACAGAAAAGACGGCATGCATGTACAATAAAAATAGAAATGGACAAAGGTAGTTTGGTTTCGGTCTGTATCAGACCCCAGACCCTCCCCCCCCCCTCCACTTGTAGTTAAATAGAAAAAAAACAGCCTGCATAGACTGTATGTTAAATAGAAATGGACAAAGGCAGTTTGGTGTCTGTCTGTATAGGCCCCCCACCAGTTGTAGTTAAATAGAAAAAAGCAGCCTGCATAGACTGTACGTTAAATAGAAATGGACAAAGGCAGTTTGGTGTCCGTCTGTGTATGACACCCTACCCTTATCATGAAATTGACAAAACAGCAGCCTTTCAAGACTGTACATGATATAGAAATGTCCCAAGTCCCTTTCCTGTTTGGGGGTAGATTACACCCTACACCCTAGAAAGTTTTAAAAAGATGTTGTCGTCATCATCTTCAGCATCATCCTCACCTTCATCAGTGTGTACATCATCATCACATACTATTAATTAATCTCAGCTTGAATCCACCATTAGAGAACTGTCAGTGCTTGGATGTCTTTGATGGTAAAGCCCTTCCTTGTGGAAGATGTAGTTCCGTTTGATGAACATCATCTTTTCCACATTTTTCGGAAGTAACCTCCTACGTCGATCACTGACAAGGTTCCCGGCTGTGCTGAATACTCTTTCAGAGTACACACTGGAGGGTGGCCAGCTTAGGTATTGCAAAGCAAGTTTGTACATGGGTTTCTAAATGGCTTGCTTTTCTTCCCAGTAAAGAAGGACTGTCTGACATTTTCATATCAATTAGCTCTTGAAAATAATCCTCCACCATCCTTTGCATGTTAATACTCGGATTGGATGGAGTTATGGCCAAGGTCACATATTTTTTGGAAAAATCTTTCAAACTAGCTCAGATGTTAAACTGTTGTGGTCTGCCCTCTGCGTCATCCTGTTTTGCTTTTGAAAGTTTAATTTTATCCGAGCAGCAGCTGATTGATAAACTGAAGGAGGAGATGTCGTCAAGCCCAGTTCAGCGGACAACTTGTTGACCAATAGCTCCTTGCAAAGGTTCACATCTCGCTCATTTTGAGGCAAAGAATCAATGTAGGTCTTAAATCTTGGATCAAGCACAGTCGCCAAAACGTAGTGGTCCGTGTTCAAGATTTTAATTATTCTAGGATCATTGCGAAGCAAATTAAGTACTTGATCTACAAGGCCAACATACTTTGCGGAATTGCTTTCTTTCATCTCCTTCAATTTCTCAAGCTGCTTTTCCAATAGTCGAATTAAGGGAATGACTTGGCTCAAGCTAGCAGAGTCTGCACTCACTTCACACGTCACAACTTTAAATGGTTTCAGCACCTTGCACAGCACAGAAAGGATTCCCCACTGTGCAAGAGTGAAATACATCCCCCCTCCTTTCCCAATGTCATGGCTTGTGCAATACGCTTGGATGGCTTTGCGCTGTTCCTCCATCCTCTGAAGCATGTACAGGGTGGAATTCCACCTTGTTAACACCTCTTGCTTAAGTTGGTGACAGGGCAAATTGTTCTTGGAGCTGCTGCAATCTCCTACATGCTGTGGCAGAATTCCGGAAAAATGTCCCGAAATTTTTCGGGCCACCGAAAGCGTCCCTTGCAACTTACAGTTATTTCTTTGAAAGCTCTGCACCACCAAGTTTATTGTGTGAGCAAAACAGGGAATGTGATGGAATTCACCCAGCTGTAATGCTCGCACTATATTGTTGGCGTTATCAGAAATGACATATCCTGGGGAGAGTCCAAGTGGTATAAGCCATGTATCAATCAAATCTCTTAGTTTTCGTAACAAATTATCAGCTGTATGCCTAATAGTGAAGCCAGTGATACAAAGAGTGGCCTGCCTGTGACAAATGTTACGTAGTGGTGTACATACTTCTGCTGTTCCTGCTGGTGAAGGCGAATGACCAACCCAGTGGGCTGTCACAGTCATATAGTCTTTGGTTTGCCCACTTCCACTTGTCCACATATCTGTGGTTAAGTGGACAGTGGGCAGAATGGCATTTTTCAGCGCAATTACTACATTTTTACAAACTTTTTGGTATAGTTGCGGAATAGCTTTACGGGAAAAATGGTGTCGTAGTGGAATTTTGTAACGCGGACACAAAACATCAATTAACTGTGAAAAACCAGCTGCATTTATTGTGGATATTGGACGCAGATCTAACACTAACATAGTAGCAATGACGTCTGTGATTCGCTTGGCGACTGGGTGACTACTGTCATATTTGCTTCCCCTAGCAAATGATTGTTTCACAGTTAATTGTTGTAATGTAGGACTGCTCTTTTTCTTGGCCTTCTTATGGGAGGAAGATTCACCCCCAGCAGCAGCAACAGCAGCAGCAGTGGGACTAACGCTTAAACATTCTTCAGAGGAATCAATTATAGTGCAGGAGTCATCCAGCCTTACTAAGTGGGATGCAGGGCTAACTCCGATCGCTACTGAGGATATTGATGAGGACGGTGTTGTGGGTGTAGATTGCAGCCGTCGGGATGTAGGTGACAGAAGGGTCCTAGCTGATGATGGAGTGCTTGTAATATTTTTGGAAGAACTTTCAGCTTTTCCCAAAACCTTACCATGAACTCTCGTCATATGGCGTAACATGGACGAGGTTACTGATGGTTAAGGTCCCTCCCTCGACTGACTGTGGCTTGACATACACTACAAATGGCTATACAACTGTTGTCAGGATTTGTGTAGAAATAATTCCACACATAAGAAGTGGATTTTTTTGTTTTATGCCCAGGCATGACAATGACCTTTTTCTTGTCACGTGCCAGAACTGCTGCCACTGCTGCAGGACTTACACAAACAACCTCATCCTCATCAACATCCTCATTAGCGCCCTCGTCGCCTACACAAAACTCCACCTCATCCTCTTCTAATTCAAAAGTGGCATCCTTCATTTGTGTATCACCAGCTACACTCGGGCTGTTCAGGCACACATCAGCAGAACTGCTGAAGGGGTCCCTCTTTATGGGTACACTAACAGAATGCTCACGATTACACATACCACTGGTGGATGGACTCTCCACAGGGATTGGTGTCATTTCTGATTCTGAGCATATATTTTCCTCTAATGCTTTACTGTTTTCTTGCAGCTCGGCTTTCACGCGTAACAGTAGTTGTGCACCACTTTTGGACTCCAAATTTCTTGGTCTTGCTTGGTCACGAGTGACCGAACAAGAAGAAGGCTCAGTAACATTTTTAGATCTCGCACTAATAGAGAAAGGCGAAGGCCTCATCCTTTTTTTGCCACTGCGTGTGTAGAATGTCATGTTGGCAATTTTCTTTTTATCGGCAGTTAACTTTTCATCAGTTACAGTTCGTTTTTGCTTCAACACGGTAAAAAAAATTTGGGGTGTGTTTTTTTTCCCTGGTTTAGAAAGACTATGTACATTTACATAGGCTTTACCAGATGACGTACAGGGAAGACTTCCATCAGGACTGGTGCCCGCACTTGCTTGCTGATCCTGCTCATATGTGGACTACTTTGAATCCATTTTAATGAGACCCCAAAACACTTGTAGTGCAAAATATGAAATATATAGTGCTACTAGATAATACTTTCAGCACCAAAAAAATTGTTTGTTCACACAGGGGAATATGGGACACCCCAAAGCACTTGTAGTGCAAAATATGAAATATATATAGTGCTGCTAGATAATACTTTCAGCACCAGAAAAATTGTTTTTTCACACTGCGGAATATGGGAGACCCCAAAGCACTTGTAGTGCAAAATATGAAAAATATATAGTGCTGCTAGATAATACTTTCAGCACCAGAAAAATTGTTTTTTTGACACTGCGGAATATGGGAGACCCCAAAACACTTGTAGTGCAAAATATAAACTATATAGTGCTGCTAGATAATACTTTGAGCACCAGAAAAATTGTTTGTTCACACAGGGGAATATGGGAGACCCCAAAGCACTTGTAGTGGAAATTCCAAACTTTATACTGCTGGTATATTTCTATTTCTGCAGGCAGAAAATAGTTTCTGGAGGAGGGAATATGACACCCCAAACAGTTGGTAATGTTTGCAAAAATGCCTCCTCTATCCTACTCTCTTCCTGCTATAACAAGTGCTAGAAGAATTGCTCTCTGCTTGCTCTAATGCTGCCTGCGACCTAACCCTTCTCTCTCCCTCTGCCAAATGGCGCTGGATTGCTGTGGAGGCGGCGATTTATGGATTTCAAACATCGCGAGAACCGAGATCCGACGATGTCACAATGACGTTTTGCCTCGATTTCGAATCCGAATTAGCGTCAGCTTGGCTCGGTACTCCAATACCTAAAGGTCGGCCGGGTTCGGTTCTCGGGGAACTGAGCCCGCCCATCTCTAGACAGTACAGACAACACGTTCCACCCATATTTCAGAACGGCAGATGTAACTGCACAGTCCTATAATCGGATGTCTCCTGCACTGATCACTATGTCAGCGTGCTTCTTTAGCTCAGTTTGATTTAGAAGTAATGCCGGTACATGTAAGAGGTGCCTTTTATAGTAAGACTGTAACTGATTGATGCCCGGAATCTGAATGAAATGAAAACGCCAGGTCTGCGCATGCTCAGATCCTGGCAGGATGGCGACCGCAACGGAGAACTCTGCGTTTGTCCGGAGGAGAGCCGTTGGGGAGAGAGGTAAGTAAGTGCCAGTCTGATCAGTGGCTCTGAGCAATGACAGTAATGTTGTTTTGTGGAAGTTTAGCAAACTAGTTTAGGAATGGCTGTAGCGTTTAGGAATATGAATAAAGTTGTGATTTAGGATGCCATTCATTAATCACTTTGCCTTCGGCCCAGTAATGAGGGATATTTATACAACCACAGCCTGGAGCTGTGAGTAGAAACTATGACTTTCATTTGGCTTCAGAAAAAAGGAAAAACTTTACTCGCTGCACAATGATACTTTGTATTAGAATTTGATATAATTATATTTTTGTGGTTAGTAGGCCAGAAAACAGACAAGTGACGTGTTAGAAACGGGTTTGCATTTGGTATTCTACAAGTCTCAACAAATTCACCTCCCAATGTTTAAATAATTCACTGTTTAAATAGAAATATTTGCTTTTATGAAGACATCTTTTGTTCAGAACAAGCTGTTTGCACTCTGTACTTGATAGAAATAAGAAATTATTTAAGCATGAACAGAATGGTCCAAACTTTTTTTTTTAACAATTTTTAATTTTTCTTCAGTATTTTGAAACACTTTTCTAACTTATGTGTTCAACTAATTTATTACCATTTTGGAATATAAGGTATAATAGAAGTTAGGAAATGGACAAAAGCACATATTCTCTGAGCGCTGGTTGCCAGTCACCGGAACTTAACAAAATAAGAAATGATTTCCAAAGAGGGTAATTTAGCAAATGTTACCTACTCTGCAGCTTTTTAGGTTTGGGGGGAGCAGGAGGGTCAAGAGATTAAAATGTCAGATTGAACCTATGTAGATGCACAAATAGTAAATTAATATCTAAAATGTTGAGCATTTTACATTTATACACAATTATGTAAACAGATGCATACAGCAAATTTCCTTTAAGCTGTTTGCAAAAGTCTGTCTAGTTCCATTTCTATGCTCACACAACTCATAAAATGATATTGAATGGCTGGGATGAAAGCCTGTGGTCAGATGTACAGACAAGTCTTTTCACACACACCCTCTATTGTAAACATTGCTTATATGAGTGCTATTATCCAAATATCTCTTTATATGGTATCATTTTGGCCAGTGGTCAAAGAAATATTTAGAGGTGGTGGTATGAAAAATGTAATGGAAATGTAAGTGAATGGAATTTAATAGTTCTACAATGAAGGCAGTAGGAGAATTGGGGGCATGGCATACCACCGTGTACACCCTCACTTCCACCACTGATTTTGGCAAATGCTTTTTACTTATGTTATTAATTTGTTATGGTGCCTTTACTATTGCTCATTATACTAGCTCCAATCTGTAGGGAATTTTACTTGCTGACATGCACTAAAATCACGCTGCAATTTTTTGGTTGGTCACATTGGCCAACCATCAACCAAATCAGTGAGCGATTTTGCATATCGGTTGGTGATTAGACATTAACTGCCGCACTTTGGGATGGAACAGTGACCCCACGCACATGCAGAGAAAGCGGTTAATGTTATCCACCATTCGCTATCAACTCAGATCCAATCAGATTAGGTTTTCAGCAGATATGATGAGCCTACATATGATGCTGTGGTTGGTCAATTTGGTTGAAATTCCCAACCAAAATTACATTGCATGTTGGTAGCTTTATCATCAGCTAAGAGCAATTACTACAAAGAAAATGCTGTCAGTAGACTGCAGATATCATAGGACCATAGATATCACTATAAATTTCAAAGAACATTCCTCTTCCAGCACAAGCCTAAGATCATTGAAAAGATCAACTTATATGAAGTAACATCTAACTAGTATTAATTTGTAACTATTCTTGTTCATCATATAGCTGTTCCCATACAGTCGCCTAAAGAGCAATTTTCTAATGTCTTGGGAGCAAAGGTTTGGCATCGCCTCTGTGTTCTGATATTTTCCCAAAGCTATTAAAAACCATTTGTGTACCAAACACTCATTGTTAGTTCCAACAAACTTCCCCAAGTTTTGTAAGTGACACAATTATGTTCCGTCAATGGAAGAGATCAGCAAGATTTAGAACATCCCATAAATAAATTGTCATAAAATGTTTGACTAATAATGATTTTTATTCAAAGACATATACAATAAAAAGCAAAGGAATATGGGGAAAACTATTTAGAGATAAAAGTAAGAGCTAGGCTTGGGTTAAAAAAACAATTTTAATGTAAGAGGTTGTTTTAAAGTTGGAGAAGGTTGGACTTGATGTGTCAATCACACTCTTACTCAGTCAGTGCAGTTTAATATTGAAAAGCAGCCTTTATTTAAAACTTTTAAATAATAGAACCATTCAAAACAAGGAGTGGACACCTCCTTTTTGGTCCAAAGACTACATTGGGAGATAGTATATAATTGAAGGAGCAACATAACATGTGTGCATTTATACCATACCCCGTTTAAGCCATACTTCTCAACATTGGTTAAATTTCCCATGTGAACCATCACAATGCTGCTTTACCACAATAGGCGTGGCCATCCCATGTAGTGGGTTTGGTCATATTACATAGGGTGCAAGCCATCCCTCTCTCCTGTAACACATTTGGCCTTCTTTCCTCTGTACGAACACATTCCACTCTTCATCTTTGTAATAACACATGCTTCCCCCCAACCTAGTAACATATCCTCCTCCATCCCCCTCCATCCCCTCTGTAGTAACATATCTCCTCCATCCCTTCTGTAGTAACACATCCCCTCTGTAGTAATACATCCTCTCCATCGCATCTGTAGTAACACATCCCCTCTATTCCCTCTGTAGTAACACATTCTCACCCATCACTGCTGTAGTAACACATTTCTCCTCTCCCCCCATAGCAACATATTCTCCCACCCTGTAGCCAGGGCGGCCATTACAAGTATGGGACCCCTGACAGTTTTTGATCTCAGACTCACTTCTCACCTACCACCACTCAGTTAATAGAGTTTAGAACAATAATTTTATTATGTTTTTGGGAGGGTTATACAAACAGTGGGTTAAAGAAACATCCCCTTTGTCAGTATTTCTTCTTAATGTAAGTTCTTGCAATAATAGCCCCTTGAGATGGCCCTCCAACTTTCCTGCCATTACAACGATTTTCCCTCCTCCCCCTCTAGCAATACATTTTTCTTCTCCCCTCTGCAGAGCAACACATTCTCATCCATTGCAATACATTCCCTCATCCCTGTAGCGGTATATGATACCACCTTCTGTAGCAACACCTCCCTGTTGCAACACATTCTACTGCATAGTCCTTATTTGCTCCTAAGACTTAAATGCTCAGAAATACAGCGAATCAAGCTTATTCATTTTGATTCACTGCCTGAACTCACAACAAATGACTGGTCTATCTGCAAGGCTTGTGACTTGGAGAGTTCCCTCTCTCCTAGACGCAGTGAAACCCAGAACAATGTGGATTAGAAAGGAGGACACAGGACAGACATACTGCAATAGTACTTCTATCCTGGCATTTGTGGTCTCCCTGCATGTTTTCTGCTTCCAGCAGGATGCATAAAATGGCATTGCGGCCCATAGGCAGCCTTAATGTTAGGATGTACTCTTCATCAGACTGCCTCTTTAACTCTGGTGAGCATGAATCACTGAATGTGTTGCTGTTGTTACCTCTTCAGCTGTGGTGTATCACACATCGGGGTCTAAGTCCCATTTTCCATGTACGTTGGTGTCATCTCATGGCCATCTGGGCTTCTCCAGCTCACCTGCAGCATTCTTGAGCTCTATATCATGATTTGTATACAAACACTTCGGTCTGCTCAGCTGCATGGGCCCAGCCATATTCTTTTCTGTCAGGTAATCTTCCCAGTTCTACCAAACTCCAGCAGCTGTATTCACATGACCTGTGCAGCCAACAGGCACTGGGAATACCCTATCCTGACGTTATCTCATTGCCAGAGCAACTCACTTTCTTCTGAGGATTGTTCCTTGGCTCCAGGCTGCAGTTGTTATCCTGACTCACTCTGCACTTTCCAAAGTGCTCATTTCTCTGCAAGTGATCTGCATTTCATTAAAGTGCTCATACTCCAGCAAGAACTTTGCATTTATCTAGTGCTTATTTCTGCAGTAGCTTGGTGTTCTGCCAGTTTCACCAGTTCTGTTGCTGGGGCTAGGTCTGAGTCTCTAGGACTCATTTCCAGTTCTGTGAATCTGTGTGTGGGTTCCAGTCCTGAGTTATTCACTCCTATTCTCAGTTCTGAGTTCCTGTATCCAGTTCTAGATTATTAATGTTCTGAGTTTCCATGTGTTACATCTTCTGAGTTCCCATTACTGGGTTCCAGCTCCGTGTGCCTGTTTACAGGAGCCGGGGTTGAGTTCTCCTCGAATGGTTCCAGTTTATTACAGCAGCGGATTCCAGTTTCATATTCCAGCACAGACTACTTTGTATCTGCTACGGCATGCCAGAGCATTTCCCAGATGGTTTTATCAAGGGCTACAGTTTCAGCTACACTCCTGCATTAGCAAGGTCCAAGAGTCTCGACTCGGAGAAAAAAAAACCAGATGACCGTGACATGTTGAGCATGAATCATTGCACAGCAGTCTCATTAATTTAGGTAGTGTTTCTCTCCAGACCTGGTTGGACCTTTGGAATCTTAAACCCCTCCTGTTCTATGCAATCTTTGTCAGTGACAAACAGCGTTACTACTCCAATTCAGTTTTTTTGGCACCCAGCTTACAGTACTTTGAATTCCTCTGTGAGTACTGAACATAGAAGTGCTTATATGAAACAATTGTCTGCTGGTTAAGGAAGAAATCTTTCAGACATCACTCTGCCTGCTGGTACTGCAATGTGGTGCTCTGGGCTCATCTCATTTGTGCTTGGATTTTTGCTCCTTTCAGGTGATAAAGAATATTGGATATCCTCCTTTACCAAGATTGCATCTGTGAGAACTATTGTCTACTATCAGAATTGTTATCATACAGTTTGAAGTACTACAGACTGCCAGTGTCTCTTGAGATCTTTAATTACTACAGCTGTCTGAGACTAATATTACTAGGGAATTTGTTCTGTGCTCATTAATCTGTTGCAATCTGTTTCCTCTGTATCTGATCATTTGTTACTCTGTATGTAAAACATATTCAAAATAAAATTCTCAATTTTTTAAATTCTGTCCTGCCTCTATCTTGCCTTGAATTACCTAACACCTACTGTACAACACTGCTCTCAACTAATATGTAATTCCAACAAGCTTTTTAACATTTAAGAAGAGAAATCCAGCATTCCAGGTTTAAGATTTACAGGGACTACAACCAAGACTGCCCCAGGTAAACTATATACATGTGAGCCAAGTTATCTGTCTTTCAGTCTGTCTGTCTCTCTATCAGTCAAAGCTATTTAATTGATCACCTGTTGAATATCTACAAAAATAACAACAACCCCTATTTCTTCTAAGGTGAGAGTTAAAACTGGGATTATTAGAGAGTGGTAATCGGCAAAACTACAAAAGTAATAATTGAGTAGATGGCCAGATATACATACACTCAAGAACTTTAGTACTAATGTTCTATTGATTCAGAAATATTATCACAATGACAGTTACATGTAACAGGATTTCTGTTATTAAAGCATAAGAATATGTGTAAACCAGCACAAAATAAAATACACTTTAAAATAGTCTAACACATTCAAAATAATGTATTGTTGGGTTTCTTACCGATTAAGTTTTAAAAAATAATTAATTAATCATCTATTAACACTTACCCATGCTGCTTCTATATTTTGCTGTTGTAATTCTTCAATCCTCAGGACATGGCGATTTTATACACAAGTAATCACTCAACTAGTCATCAACTGCGAACTATCCCTTTACTAACACACCATGACCTATGGGTAACATAATACTGTTTGGTCATTTCAAACAAGAAATATAAGTAAACAGTGAAAATGGGAAAAAATTGTGCTGTATATGTAATAAAATTGTTTTTATGCTGCCAGAAATAAACCTCATATTTCATGATGTCACTATAATCTCAGCCAAAGCGATGAAATCAGTCGTTTTTATTATGATGTTTGTCCCTTCTTTATTCTTTTAGAAATAAAAGTTAATAAATTGCAGTGTATTACCTCGCACACATATATAATCCAGTTATATTGGTCATCTTTATGCTGCATGTTTTTCTTTCATTAAATGCATGCCCCACTCCTCTGCCTTTAATGACTCAAAGTGATCTCGTCGCCTACTCACAGTGGAGGCAGCTATTTTATTCATTAATGGACTGATTCAATAAAGAACATAAATGCAATATTTGACGTACTGTGTGTAAAATTGCTCTGCGCAGGCTCAGAAACAGACTATATGCCAGTGAACACAAGAGCATGCAATTCATCTTCCAGCGCAAAGGATACTTCCGACAGCCTACAGTTTCAAGGGCGGAATGTGGGAAGGAATGTACAGTAAAGGCGTACCAAGGCTGAATGCGAGCAGGGCCGGATTAACCATAGGGCTAACTGGGCTACAGCCCAGGGGCCTATGGCATCCAGGGGGCCCTTGAAAGTGCTCAGCAGCAGTAGTGATCGGTCGGGGGCGCCCCCCGGGGCGATCAGTGCTGCTGAGCACTTTCACTGCGGTCCTTCTCCGGCGCGCTGTAGTCTCCTTACTGAGGAGATCTTGTGAGTCTCACTCTCATGAGATCTCCTCAGTAAAGAGCGTACAGCGTGCCGGGGGGGGGGGGGGGGCGGGCAGCTCGGATCACGGGGGGGCGCGGGCAGCTCAGATCACGGGGGGGGCCCTCACGGGGGAATGGAGGCCCCCTTAGCGCAGGGGCCTCCATTCCCTTAATCCGGCCCTGAATGCGAGCACGTCTGTTCAATCCAAGCCCTGGGCATCTCTCAGGTACATGATTTTCAGCCATATCCCCCTTGCACCAGCTACAGGGCAGGTGTAAGTCCTGACTAATAGTGATGACGGTCGTGTATGTATGCTAGAACATGTGTTTACATTCCAGAGCAACTGTAAAAATGCATTTTATGTACAGTAGGCATTAATAACATTCTGATATATGCATTTTATGGGGGGGGGTGAATTTTTTTTTTTTAATGGGTTTTCATTAATGATTATAATATTAATATGTGTTAATGTATTTAATAATTTTATTTTTTATCTGATGGGACTTTATATATATATATATATATATATATATATATATATATGCATGGTGCGTATCATGCAGTGTGTTGTGTTTGCCTGCATACAGCAAGTAGAATAGGCAGAGCATGCGTAGACCCGTTTTCAACTAAAAATGTTTCTTGGGATCCTCTTCTTGTTGATTACGGTTGTACCTACTTGCATTTCCGTCCCGTTTCAAAAAAAAAAGAAAAAACACACGCAATTGCATTCACTTTGAGTTCCTTATTGAATCCTGATTCTTTCGGATTTATTGAAGTCATTTGGGCCTGAATAATAAAGGAACTTAAATGCCGACATGTGGGCCAGCAACGTCTAATTCATCTTCAAGTGCAAAGGACACTTACTACAGCCTACGATTTCAGGGGCGGAACAGTGTAGGGACTGGGCATATGCCCGTGGTCAATATACAGTAAGGGCATGCCAAGCTCGGGCGCATGCAGCAGCGTCCAATTCAAGCTTTGGGCATCTCAAAGCAGGAGCATACTTAGGGGGATTTCCAGTTACCCAGAAACCCCCTTTATCTAAGCATGGAACTTCCCAGCTAGTACGTATATTAAATGGACTATAACATATTTTCTGCAGACTAGGAAACATTTACATGAGCATCTGCCTATGTTTAAATGGACATTTGGTGGAAGTACTAACGCTATACACTATTATTTGGAGGGTTACTAATACTACATTACACAATAGTACTAAGAAGCAGGGGTACTAACAGTAAACTACATACTATTATTGTGGTGAGGGGGTGTACTAATACTACATACTGCTATTGCTGGAGATGCTGGGTCGGACTATCAACAATGCTATCCACTGTGCCACATGTCAGTGATAAATTTCCATTGCAAGTTATCTTTATGATGAGAGTAGTCACTGACTGTTGTGTCCTCACACTTCATTGCAGAGGAGCCAGCGTAGGCCAGGGTCAGTGTAAAAAATCATGCCTGAACCAGGCAAGCTATAAAACTGCCGTAACAGATCCTTAATTCTTCATATTATAATGAGAATATATTGGCTTAACCCTGCCATTGCAAGCAGTGGACATAAATTGCACTCATATTCATGTAATGTGAGTACTAATTATATCATATCAGAGCTGCTTCGAGGGGGGGGGGGGGATTGGACGTATTCAATAAATGTGTATTTAATAAATTACGTATTTTCTTTTCCAAACAGGGCCCCAATACTCCATGGTCCGCACAAACAGCTCCTGAGCTTAGGACACAAGCAGCAGCAGGAGTGAAAACCTCAAGAACAGGTAAGAGAGCAGCACAGTCACTGACACTGTACCAGAAGCAAAGGAAAATCACTCAGGTGACCGTGGCAGTGATTTCTCTCCCTCCCCCCTCCCACCCCCTTTCAGATAGCTTGCCATGCCCCTTGAGCAGAGCGTGCACTATTTTGTGGGCCCTTACCGTTTCTTGGGCTCTTCATGCCCCAGTCCAACACTGCCAGTTAAACACTAGTAAAGACACTGTAAGACTCTGCACATTACAACTACTGTTTCTGCAACTCTTATGCTGTATATATGGACACTACACACTCACATCTCTGTATGTCATTTGCATGCTGTACATTTGGACATTGCACAGTATCACTTCTCTTTATGATGTACATTTGAGAAAATCTCCCCTGCACACTTTCCTCCAAAAGTCTCGGAAGCCTGGCGGTGGCCATGTTTTTTTTGTTTTAAAAAAAGTTAAACTTAAAATATTAAAATAAGTTAGAATTATCAGGGTTTCGCAAAAATTTCCTGATCAGGGTAATATTTCCAAAACACCAGGAATAAAACCAGCAAATGGAAACCGTGGCACAAATGCCTCTCAGTAGCTGCTTGTGCACCATTTGTTATTAGATTATGTCTTATACTCTTTAACTTGGCCAAACTTCTTATTTATAGTCAAAAAAATTCACTACAAAAAAAGTGTTTGTTTCCAGTTTATTGCAGCAATTTTTAAACATTTTTTGGGGGACTTGTTGCAAAGTCAATAATTTGAAAACACCCCTAAAGATCCTGTGCTTGCCCCTGTAAAGCTAATTGTTTTTTTGGTGTATCACTTGCATCAACTACAGGTGTAAGTGCCAGTTACTAGTTATGACAGTGTGTTTGCACGCTGGGACATGTGTTTGCAATCAGGTGCAACTGTAACATTTTAAGTGCAGTGGACATTCATAACATCCTAATTTATGTATTTTATGGCAGAAAAAAAATGTATGACTATATTATTGAACCTGGGTTATTGCTGTGTCACAGAGCATCCCAGCTCATCAGACCCTGTTCCCATTGCACCCTGGACCCAGGAAATTCCCGGGTTGACTCCGTTCATACTGAACCCGGGTCTGCCCTGGCAATAAGTGTCAGTCATCACAAGAGACGCTTTGATTGGCTGACAAAGATGAGGTCATTTAAATCAGCTCCTTTCTGTGAGACCGGGGTTGAAAAACCCGTGTCGCACCGTTCACACTGGCGGCTACCCGGGACAGACCTGGGAGTAGCCCTCAAAAAAATCCCCCCACCACCACCACCACCATTCAGGCTGAGCCATGCCCCGGGTCGCCAGGGGTCGCCCTGGCAATATCCTGGGTTTTTAGGGCAGTGTGAACGTGGTAACAGGTGACATTATTTGAAACATTTTATTTTTTCTGTGCATTATTTTGTGACTTTATATTTCACATATGTATCGGATGTATCCTGAAGTGTTGTCTGTTAGAGCAGAGCGTACCTAGATCCGTAATGATCAATAGACATATCTTTATATGCGTTCCTTGTTGGACATTACGTTAGTTTTGCGTTCTTTGAAGAATCAGGCCCGTTATGTCTCAGTGATGTCATTATTTCCTAGTTAATCGATTGGTTGAACTATTACTAGTTAGGCTCACAAGATAGCTTCCTTCACTGTGTGCAAGCGGTAGGTACATTTTAATTAGTCATGGCAACACACAGAAAAGTATTTTCTTTCTCTTTACATTATGAAGGAGCATTTTATTAATTATTGTTTTAATAATTGATATATTGTTTGTAACTTATTTTTATTGATTCTCAAACATTATTAAATTTGATACAATCAATGATAACATTTTGCGATAAAGGAAAAGGCAAGAGAACAGGACAGGTTAAACAACATGATTTATATTTCAAATGGTTCAATATTAGCAATTACAGGTATACGGTATATATATATAGTATTATACATAAATAACAATTGTATTATTTGCAAGGATCAGGCTTATACATTTATTTATTTAATATATCATTAATATCTTAATGTATCAAATGTGGACTTTGCGTCAATGGTTCCATATTCTATAAAATTTATATTAGTAAGCCCTATGTATATAAGTAATTTTTTTAAATAATAGCTTCTTATTAATGGTGTTCAGTAGCCCAAGGAATCATGATGAAGCCCTAACGCAGACAAGGGCTCCTCACAGCACTAATATCCATCCTTGTTCAACATCTGAGCCACCTGTGATCTCACATTGCAGACCCAAACCCCTCTTGGATCCATAGGATTGAACCATCCACCTATAAATATGATTCAGTTTTTCCAAAGGTGTGTTCCCGTACTAAGCACCTCCCACAAAATGTGCAACCACTGATGAGAGCACAAGATTAAGGGCTCCTTTACTCATATGCACTGGAAAAACAGCACATGAAAATTAATGCAATGTGGGCAGCACGGTGGCTCAGTGGTTACCACTTCTGTCTCACAGCACTGGGGTCATGAGTTTGATTCCCGACCATGGCCTTATCTGTGTGGAGTTTGTATGTTCTCCCTGTGTTTGTGTGGGTTTCCTCTGGGTGCTCCAGTTTCCTCCCACAATTCAAAAACATACCAGTAGGTTAATTGGCTGCTATTAAATTGACCCTAATCTCTATGTGTGTGTTAGGGAATTTAGACTGTAAGCTCCAATGGGGCAGGGACTGATGTGAGTGAGTTCTCTGTACAGTGTTGCAGGATTAGTGGCGCTATATATAAATAGATGATGAGGATGTTTAGTGGTGCATTTTTAACGCCACATTTTATATGTGCTTTTCATGCATTGGGATTTTACAAAACTGTTGGACTTGTAGTGCTCCTTACTAAAAGAAATAGGGTGTGCTACATTCTAAAATTTTAAATGCAGAGTCATAATGGTAAATATATCATATGATTATTAATGTGGGGAAAGTGCCAAGTAAATATATTTTTCACTCCCCTCTAAATAACACCCTCAGATCCTGTGTTGGTACAGACCTGACTTGCACTTCTGTGCAAATCTTGTATGTGGTGAGCACCTCATGTTTGTCAGGAGTCACCGTCTGACATCACACTTCTCTTCTGACATGGCGTAGATACAGGTTCTTTATATCTGACACCGCTGTGGGACTCAAACTCATGACTTTGGATTTCAGCAGTGCAGCCTCTACACACTAAGCTACAAGCTCAATTTGCAGTTTGTAGCAGCTTTGTTAATCCTGTTATACTGTTGCAGACCTGGATCTGAAAGTCTCTTAACGGCCAGCTGCTGGCAATGATCAGTAACCATCTGATGCTTGTTATGTTAATCTCAGGCCTATAAAAAGCAGCTTCCTGTAAGCACATATTGCCAGTTTATTGATCTAGTCACTTAACCAACTTATTTGAACCAGAGTTCCTGAAATCTCCTTGGACTGCATATCTGTCTTTGACCTTTGGTTTGACTACCCTTCTGGATCTTGACCACTTTGGACGATTCCCCCTCTGGCTTTGGATCCCTGGCTTATTTTTACTTGGATTATTGTTTGAGTCTGAGGCTCCTCTGCTGGTACTTAAAGGTATAGAGGTTAAAATTTTATATACATTCTCTGCTAAACTTGCCATTAGCTGCTGCTGCTGCAGTTGTTCAATGAACAGCTTTTTATAACGGAAGATCTTGTGTTATTTCTCATGCCACTGGAATCCAGCTGTTACACAGACGGAATAAACTGGTTACAAAAATGGATTTTGCAGGAGTCAATAGCACTTAATTTTTGTTGACAACAGATGCAGATGAACTGGATACAAGAGTAGTTGAATACATTTCAGTCAACTAGATTTGGACCATCTCCTGTTAGGTCTCCCCCAGTTCCACCAGTGGGACATCCTGTTCGAGTATTGCTGGAACCTGAGCTATGCCAGAGAACTTCGAGCATTTCCTGCACCAGTGCCCTCTTCATGGCAAAACCCAAATGTCAGTTGGGAAATGCCTTAATCCAGGCACAATAAAGGGGCACTGTCTGGTTTCTCTCAAAACTTCACCTTTGTCCATCTTTAGTCTGCAGTCTTCAGCCACCATCCCAGAGTGCTATGTTTCCTTAACACTTCAAGTCAAACTTCTAAATACTTAATAACCATCCCCACTATCATTGACTCTTGGTCTATGGGAAATTTTTGGGATAAGACATTTGCAAAATATGATACCCTCTGTTCATAAAACGTGTCCTGTCCCTATCCAGATCTTTGATGGCCGCCCCATAGTTCATGGGCACGTTACCTTGAAGAACTGGACATTAGTGGCTTAATTCATCTTCCGACATAAGTCCTCTTGCATGCCATGCCTTGCGTGACATTGCTCTGCGCATGTTCAGAAACGGACCATACGCCAATGAACGCAATTCATGTCTTAACGAAAATGACAGTTACTACTGCCTGCGAATTTAAGGGTAGAATAGGGAAGGGAAGGGGTCGATGAACGTAGGTAATGTACAATAAGGGCTACATGAGTGTGTACCAAGTCAGATGTGGCCAGTTTAAGCTCTGAGCATCTTGCTCGTAAGTTTTTTTTTTTTTTTTTTAGCTGTATTATTTGCACCAGCTAAAGGGCAGGTGTAAGGGACGATGATAGTGATGATGGTGACGGCATTGTCTTTGCTTTAAAAACTACACATATACGTGCCAATAGATTGCACAGAACATGTGTATGAGGGGGGGGGGGGATCATTGAACAATGAAAGCTTATAGGAACTATAGAACCAATAAGGTGTTTCCTTTTGGAGGACTTTAATCCACAAACTAGAAAGTTCAAAGGAACTACACTATTTATAGAAGCTATGAGTACTGTAATGCATTGTGAGATAGATATAATTATTGTAACTTTTTCATTGATTTGTATTGACTATTGTGAACAACTGAATTTACAAGAAAGCCTATGGAATTATGCAGCGAATAAAAAGTCTATTGGTAGCACTACCCATCTCAACCGAAAAGACCAGTCAAAATTCTAGAGGACAGGTATTTAAACCTACACGCTGACCAAATTAACTAATTCATACTTCCCTGAGGAAGCCTCCTGAGATTGAGGTGAAACGCATTGGTTAATACTGACAAAGAGGCCAACCAGCCCTCAAAGACATTGTGAGCCTAACAAACCCTTTTCTTGAACATACGCTACAGATCTAATTTGCTAGCAGCAGAAATCTTATGCTTGCATTGAAAACACTGAAACACTGAACGCACCACTGCGCATGCGCAGCTCCGTCCAGCAGATGCTGAATCTCTCCGAGAACTCCCAGACACCTAGAGTCAGCGCCCCTCCTGTCCAATAGGGGAGGTAGAAGGAATTATGCAGGAGTGAGATTGTGCCGCAACTCTGCTTAAAGCCAACATTGAATAAGTCAATAATATTACCAACATGATTTGTTTATACTAAAAAACCGACCATGTGGACTGTGGAACTCTATTAATGAGGGTATGGATACTACCTATTTCCCAAAGGCAGCAACACTAGGGGTAAATGTATTAACATGCGGGTTCTTAAACACCCGCGAGTTCAGCGTCTTCGGCGATTAAATTTAAAGCGGCGCTGCATTGTAAAGGGAAACTTCCCTTTACAATGCAGCTCCGCTTTAAATTTAATCGCCGAAGACGCTGAACTCGCCGGGTGTTGAAGAACCCGCATGTTAATACATTTACCCCTAGGTCAGAATACACATACATTTCAAGAGACAGTGCTGGGTTTCTTTGATATAATATATAAATATTAGGTAATTCAATACAAGATTGAGACAGGAGAGAAGTTCAAACAACTGTGTTAATTTGCATATGTTGAAAACATCCAGAGTTACTGATGATCAGAAACAGAGAAAACATAGCTTGCTACTGATTTAATAAGCACAGAACAAAGTCTTTAGTAATGGATGTCTCTGACAGCTGTAATGAATTAAAGATCTCCAGAGACACTGGCAGCTGTAATGTGTCACACAGAATAATAAAAGATAGTAGAAACGGACACAGTACTCACATGATGCAACCTTGGTCATGAAGAGTTTCCAATATTCATGATCACTCTTTCATGATCATTCTTGAAGGGAGCAAAACCACAAGCACAACTGAGATGAGCCCAGAACCCCTCAGTGCAGTATCAACAGGCAGAGTGATATAGAAATATATTATTTCTAACCAGCAGACAATTGTTCTATATATGCAGTCCTACATTCAAGCTGCAGTACACACAAAGAAAATTCAAAGTAAACTGGATGCCTGAGTTGGAGTAGTAATGCTACTTTGCCAATGTGCAAAGTCTGAAGATTTTATATGCTGTTTTCCAAGGTTGTAGTGCAAGCAGTCTGTGCAGGCGACCAGAGAAAACTCTATCACTGACAAATAAACATAGCACAGGAAGGGGTTTTAAACTCCACAGATCCAATCAGGTCAGGAGAGCAGCACACCCTAATTCAATTAAACAGGTGTGCAATGAGTCCTGCTCACCACAGATGAAGATGTAATGTCAATATACACAGTCAATGACTCATGCTAACCAGAGTGAAAGAGACAGTCTAAGTATCCTAATAATAAATGTGTTAGCTGAGAATTTTAATAAATATATGTTAGCTGTATATTATGTTTGATAGTATGTGTGTATATATATATATATATATATATATATATATATATATATATATATATATATATATATATATATATATATATTGCCGTGTATTTTAATACTGTACTTGTATTGGGTGCATATTTTAATTAAATATGGATATACTTGTTTGTATTAGCTGCATATTTAGATAGATATATAGTAAGTGTGTATTGGTGAGGTACATGGGTTCTTTTAGGGTTGATCTGGGTCAGAGGAACATGTGTTGCACCAAAATAAGAGGATTGTAGATCACAAGACAAGAGGAATGCCAAGAGGAATTTTGGTCCCCGCTACAGCAACTTTCTGGGGCCCCCTCCACACATAGTAGGAGAAGGGATGTGCGCTGCCGCGCCGAAGGGGACGTGGTCACATAGTGATGGGGGTGTGGCCAACATGGGCTGTGGCTGCGCCCCTTTACACATGACATTATGGGGGAATTCAATTAGCCAAAAAGTGTCTCTGGAGCATCCGTGAAACACTTTGCAGCGGAGATTTTTTCAAAATTTCTATTGTAATTGCCGGCAATGTGTGTGGCGTGATGTCCACGCACCACATCACCGGTAATTGAATTCTTCCCCATTGTGTATTAAAATGGTGTTGTTCTCACCTTCCTGTTATTGCAGCTTTCACAACCTGGTACTGGATTCTTGTCTGGATCCTGGAATGTTGGGACCTGTTGGAAAATGTATAGGTACATGAAATATGGAAAATAATTAGTGAACACAGTACATAGCACAGATCACGCAGTATATAATTATATAACAAGCAAAATATGTGTGATACAAATAATCACAGATACCTGTAAGTTTGGAAATGGTCAGATTATGAAACCCAATTGTAAGTGTATAAGAGAAATGGCTGCCTCTAGGGGCTCTGTAACCCCACACAAAGATAAACACACAATAAAAATTAAGAGGCGCTCAAAAACCCTTAAACATAAATTCAATAATGAGAGAAAATAACATAACTCCAAACTAATTTATTAATAAAGTAACAATATGGGGGAGATTCAATTGTCGGTGATGTGGCACGTGGACATTGCGCTGCGCACATTGCTGGCAATTACAGTTGGAGTCTCCACTGCGAAGTGTCCCGTGGACTTTTCAATATATATATAAAATTATGTTTTATTAAAATGTATGTTTCATATAAAAATGAAGAGGCGCTCAAACACCCTTAAACACACACACACACACACACACATACAAATATATGTTTAATGGTTTTTGAGGGCCTCTTAATTTTTAGCATGCAATATATAAGACATACATTATAATAAAACATAACATATAACACGCCACCCCCCCAGCCACATCATGCCGCCCCCCCCAGCAACGTCACGCCACCCCTGCAAAAACATTATGCCACCGTTACATTACAACCGCCCAGACACATTCTAACCACCCAGACACATCATAACCCCCCCAGACACATCCTAACCCCCTCAGACACATCCTAACCCCCCCAGACACATCATAACCCCATCAGACACATCATAAGCCCCCCTAGACACATTATAAGCCCCCCATTCACATCATACACCCCCACAACCCCAGCCCAGCTCACTTACCTACGTTGAGCAGGAACTCTTCCTCCTTGTCCTCCTTGCTACTGGGACAGTTTGTGTTGTGCTGACAGCTGTCAACTCGCTCCCTCCCTCCCCCTTAACATTACCCACACCTCCAATTCATGGGTGCGAGCTAGCGCCACCCGCTGTTAGAATTTTTTTATTTTATAAAAAATACCAGACAGTGGGGCCCTGGCCACCCCAGGGGCAGGCTGGGCCCCGGTAATTGGTACCCACCCCCCCTCTCAGCGCCCCTGCACAGGACAGTGAGTTAATGAAAAGTTGCTACCATAGTCATGATTCATCTTCTAACATAATGGGAACGCAACTTGCGTTTAAAAAAAAATCGCTGCCCGTATTCAAGTACAAGCGGACCTCAAAAATTGTTTCCATTTGAATATGGGTGTAAGTATGCCCTGGCTATATGTTACCATATGCAGACAGATAGAACAGACTGCAGGATACGCACATACATGCGTACAATATCCCATCAGAACGTATGCAAAAAATAAATACATTATTTTTTTAATGAATTCATTTACAACTAATAATACTGTAATCATGAAAAAAATATATGGAAAAAACCCAAAATTTTTACATGAAATACATAAATCAGGATTTTGTTGATGTGTACTGTACATAAAATGCATTTTTATAGTTTTTTTTACTTGCAAACCCATGTTCTGGCATCACTATCAGTCGGCACTTCCACCTGACCTGTAGCTGGTGCAAGTGATATGACAGACAACCACGTACCTTCGAGAGACCCAAGTCTTGAATGGGACGTTAATTGGCTGCCGTTACTGCACACTGACTACGCGCACACACCCAGACCCCCCCATCCTGTTCTGCCCTTGAAATCGCAGGCTATCACAAGAGTCCTTTGTGCTCAAAGATGAATTGGATGTTGCTGCATTCACTGGTGTATAGTCCGGGTCTGGACATGCGCAGAGCGATTTTACGAAAAATACGGCACGTGTCAGCATTTACTTTCTTTAATGAATGAGGTCCATAGTGTCGTGACATATTAATGAACGCTAATGCCACATTTTTAATATAAAATGTAATTAAATACAAATTAAATTAAACATCTGTTTTCATTTTTAAAAATCAAATGGGAATTTGTTTTCCTGCTGTAGTTTTGATTTAATAAAGTTGTGACTTTAAGTACTATCAGTCAATATGCAATCAGCCAATCAGAAGCAACTAGATTCTGTTTCTGATAATCATCATCAACATTCCGTGTAGTTGCACCAGCCCTTCAGGACCACAAGAGTTTGCATCCTACAGAACGTATCAATGGAGGCATCAATGTCTAATTGCGAGAATATGCCTTTGCCGTACTCAGCTTCTGTGTGCCTGCCGCTATCCACCCCCATTACGCATCTGCAGGCGTAAGGAGATGTAAGTCAGCAATACACACAAAGCTATATATTGAAGTATTTGTATATATTTTGGTGCAGATGCGCAGTATGTGCCTGATTCATGTTCAGATATACGACTGTTTGTGTTGCCTATCCTGCATGAAATAGCTCTGCACAGACTCAGAAACAGACTTTAGGCTAATGAACGCAATTGTATGCAATTCATGTGCTGACGCAAATGACACTTATGACTGCCTGCGAGTTGAAAGGCAGAACAGGGCGAGGGAGGGGCAGGGTAACGTGGACAATGTACAGTAAGGGAATGTCGAGGGCTTTCCGCAGATGCGGCCGATACAAGTCCTGAGTTTCTTGGAAGAATTCTTGCTTTCAGCCCTATCATTTGAACCGGCTACAGGACAGGCTGATAGTGATGATGTAGTATTGCTTTTAAAAAGTACACGTATGCGTTTCACTAGCTGGCGCAGAACATGTAAGTAAGTTAACCATAAAAATGCATTATATGCACAGTACTTATTATCGTGAGATACGCTTCGATTTGAATATAGTACATTCAAGTTCCCTGCTCTTTTGTAAACTGCAAGCTGTGTGCAAGTTGCGTTCGGACTTGAACCAGGACCTTTGTGCGTATCTAACGTGAGAAAAAATTATATAAAGCCAACTCTAAATGACCCCCTTAACATTTCCACAGAAAGGCTGCCTTTACAGTTCTTAGATATACTGAGCACAAGATCCAATCCTATACTGATGAGCCCCACCAAGGGCAAAACTGTCTATCTGGTGGTGAGATCCTGTCCCTTGTCACACTGTGAATTCCCAGAGGGTAAGTCATTAACTCAATGCGCTACAATATAAATTTCATTTCCCAGAAGCCTGAATGGTATTTTTAACACTGTAATTGTTCTCGGATATAGATTTTGGAATTATAGTTACTTGATGTGTGCAGTGGAGCAGGCCCGTGTTTCAAGGATTTATAACGATTTGTTGACAGACTCCAGTACACCTTACATGTAAATTGCCTACAGGTGAGTGATCAAACATGTAGTGCAAGTAGGATGTACCCACGGGACAAATAAACTGGAAAACAATAACCACAAGTGAACATTATTATCTTTATATTCAGCTCTGAAGGATGACTTGCAGTGCAGCTTATTACAGGGCTAGCTGCCATATGTCAAAAGGTAAATTATAGCATTCATAAATTATGCATGAAAGTTATTTCCTTGGCACGTACATGCTGTTTTAATTCATGATTGATCATTTGTTTTAGCCGATGTTTGAGTGGAAATTGTTTGTCGCAACAAAGCATAGCGTCAAATGGAAAAACAATTTACTTTGTTGATTTATTCATTTACATGGTGATGAAAAAAGTGTCCAGCCCATGTTTCACAGAGTGGAATAAGACCAAAAGTAAACACATCCATCGATGTTATAAAATAGTAACACTGGAAAGAAAGTCAAATCTAATACTAGAAGAGTGCTGATAGCACTAAGAAAAGAAAATATAACTTCTTTTTATTGAAATGAAATTGGTTTTTCCATCGTGCACATGGTGTAAGACCTAAGGCTCATGGGAACCCTACCTTGCCATTAGCGATTATCTCTGGTCAATCTGAGACATAGGGGTAATTATATCAAGCTGCGGGTTAGATAAAGTGGAGATGTTGCCTATAGCAACCAATCAGATTCTAACTGTCATTTTATAGAATGTTGGAAATAAATGATAGTTTGGGTAAATTGGGCGGGGCTTATTTTGCCTCGTCTAAACGTTGTGAGGTATGATATTGAGCATCACCCTGTGCAAACAGTTGTCCTCCCACACTGTGTCCTTACAAACTGGTATATTTGTATGTTAGATCAAAAACCAGCATTAGCACTGCAGCTTTTTATGGTGGTAAATTACCCTTGATGTGGTGACACGGGTTCCTAATGATCTGATATATGAAACATCAGGTGTAAAGAAATATTTCCTCTCACAAATCAATCTTGATTTTATTACTATTTTTACATATTAAATAATAAATATTTACATAATTACTGGACTAACATATAAAAAAACAATCTACAGAGAGCCATAGCAATTATTTCTAAAAATAACTCGAGACCTGCCTTTCAAACTATACATGAAAAAGTTTTACTTCATTTTAATATGCCTGAACTTAAGTACTTGTCACAGCCCTCTTGAAGTTCTCCCACTGTGTGAATGTACAATGTCATGCTTCTGAATGAGACTTTAGACGTTAATTATAAGGGTGGCTGACAGCTCAGCAACTATAAAGTGTTACTACTCCTTCTCTCCTCCACCTACTCATAACATTTCTATGGTGCTTTTAACATTGCAAAACAAAACATTCTAAAGTTACAAAAAGAAATTAATATTTGGACATGAGATCAAGCAGCTGTTTTTCACTTGTTTCATGTTTCTGGAAAAATTAAAATATTTGGGCAATAAGCAACAAGATGACTTATTAAAGCAGTGGTCAGGGAACAGGGGTAAATTACCCCAAATGGGCTAAAAATGAAATTCCTGGGGGTAATGCTGCCGATTCACATGCTGTCAGTTGGATTGTAGACCCTTTTAAATGTGAAATTGCTGTTGTACCAGAAGAGCCTCAAGGGTTGGCAGAGGCACTTCTTGAGCTTCGATGCAATAATGAAGCACGTATTGCATTTGAAAACAAAGCAGATCTGTCATATCTTTGGATGTCAACAGCTGCAAAGACATTCAAAATTGCACATGAGGAGGCAGTCAAAAAGTTGCTGCCTTTTGCAACAACCTACCTTTGCAAACAAGGATTTTCTACTCTAACGAACATAAAAGCAAAGCAGAGAAATCGATTGGACGCTGAAGACTGTATCCAAATAGCTCTGACATCACAATGCCCCAATATTGATGTTCTCGTATCAAAAATGAAGCAACATCATTTATCCAAAACCTGAAATTTTGAAATTTAAGCTTTCAAAGAAATTTTTAATTGATTCAATAAAATTTTGAATTCCGATAATTAATAATATATGATTTCCTTCCTTTCAAATCAAGGGGGTAATGTCGGCGTATCTAAATATATTTGGGGGTAAAAGGTAAAAAAGTTACCTGACCCCTGTTTTAAAGCAATGGTGTACAACGTGGTACTTTTCAGGGGCTGCACAAATGCAGCTAACACCTCCATTGTCTTATATAATGAGGAGAAGCGTCTGATGAATTTATGAGATCAGAGCACCAGCATAAAGTCTATATTAGGCACAAATAGTAGGCTACCTGTGCCTGGCAAGAAACTACATAATCGAATCACAGATTAAAATGCTACACAGGGGTTGATTTAGCAAACCTAAAAGTGGAGATGTTGTCCATGGCAACCAATCAGATTCTAGCTATCATTTCCTAGAATGTAGTAGATAAATGTTACTAGAATCTGGTTGGTTGCCATGGGCAACACCTCCACTTTTCCTTTTTAAAAGGTTTGGTAAACCCACCCTATGCACTGTATGAATTCATTGTGGTACAAGAGTCACTGAGAAGAGCACCAAGGAGGAAAACATCGCTATTACCCTAACTGGTAGTTCTGGTTGTCAGAATGGCCACCAGTGGCCACCAATGGCTAATATCTATTTTACATTGAAGTTTGTAGACTATATTAGCGAAGGATGGAATGTCACCCAAAATCTATTGTGTTTGCCCCTGTGATCATTCCAATTTTATTACACTTTTACATTTAGAATCCCCACTGAGAAACACAGTTGAGAAATGGAATTAATTTTCCTTTTCAAAGGAAACCTGACTCCGTATTCATAAATATCTAGAGCCACAACCACAAGAGTTTAAAACAGAGGTCAAATAAATCATGTGCGTGATTAATGCTGCTTTCGACAAGTTTTGAGATATTGTGAATTGTAGTACAATTATTTCATAGGTAAAGTTAAGTCCAGAAAGAAATACGGCGCCGCGGACACCTAGTGGCGCCCTGGACACCTAGTGGCGCCCTATAAATAAAAATTATTAATAATAATAATTAATACAGCAGGTTTTAAGGCGGCAATGGTGGGACCCACCACCTTGATTGCTCTATACAGGCAGCAGGTCCGGCCATTGCCGCCTTAAAAACAGCAATCTCACTCTGTTCATTAGAAATGACATCAATGTTACTGGAGAGATTTTACACAGTTGAAATTTACATGTGCCACCCATACAGCCTGTGGAGATTGTGGTATATCTATTATATAGCAAGTCTAGATTTGCTCCTTGTCGCTTTCATACTCATCGGAATTGTCACGTTGCTCTAACTTGTGGCGGCATTATTGTTGCCGAAAAACCTACCCCATCCCCACAATGCCCAGTCCTTGGTCCTCTGCTCTTCTCTGTCTATAACAATTCTTTTGGAAAAATAATAAGCTACTTTGGGTTCCATCTCTGTTTCCACCAGTCAACAGAAGCTAAATATCGGACATCTATACTTCTGTTGACAGCACAAATAACCCTACCTCTTAGGTTCTCTGCCTATATGTCATCCTTGATTCAGAACTGTCCTTTGTTCCCCACATCAAATCTGTTTTCAAATCCTGTTACATACATCTAAAATATATTTCCAGAATACACACTTTTCTCTCACAATGACATCATGATATTGAGGCGTAGTAGCCGACAGTTTCACATGTAAGAAGCAGATGGCTGCTACTCCTTCATGTCATCGATCATCTCACTGTGTGGGGGCGACGCAGGGGCATTAATACTCCTGGATGAGTGACATTATGTCATTCAATCAGTGTTTTAGGTGCCCTATCCATTGACCCCCTTGGCAACCACGTAGGCTCACCTAACGGTAGAGCCGGTACCACTTAGTATTTACATTATAGTTGAATATTGTCTTTTAAACCACTACTGCTCTGTATGACTAATAGCATAATATTATAAAGTATAAGACATCCTTTCACATATAACATTTCAAACTCTGCTATGATATAATAAGAAGAGAACTTTCATACGTTGCATTCAAAGTAAAGTTCTCTTTCATCCTAAACATGTCTTGGCAAGATATTGTAATCGTCAGAATTAAAAGGATTTCCCTATGACTTAAATGTATGAGTCTTCACATGCCCTCATAACTTTTACTAAATATATTACTTTACTTTTCTGCCTTAGTTTGTGTTTTTAGGCCATGTGTTTAAAGCACAAGGCTGAATTATAAATTTTGGTTCCTCGGGGCTTGTTCTGCCATCATCTCTGAATTCAATATAATTATATCCAGAGAGCAGTTTTGTGTTGTATCCAATACCAATGATGATACACAACGCTGCCTGGTAATATATACAGATGGCTGAAAAACACAGAAGCAAGCAAGTAATATGAAGCAATAGAACTTAGTACTCAGTTGTGTGTAGGTGGAATCCCCCTTTAATGAGATCGTTTCTGCTGTCATCTGAGCTGGCTGGCAGGAGATACCGTGAATTTAAGTTTCATAGTGGCTGGCAACCACAAGTTGCCTAAACAACACATTTCTAATAAAGTAACTATATAAAAATCACATCTGGCTTCAAAATATATCGGAGTGAATTCTTCAAAGACAAATAATCTCCCTGGTGTTCTGTTTCCTCTCCTATAATGATATTTCATAAATGTATTCATTAATTATCTTTAGATTCAAGTTTACAACATCAAAGATAGATTTGATGCAGATTTACAACTTGTGGTTATATATATATTCAAATATTCATATATGCTTAAAGGGACGCCAACCTCAAAGTTTTCTTTTCTATTAGTGCTGTGTACAGGGAAAGAAACGTGAAATCTCCGTCTATTTTATCTTTGGGTAAAGAAATTTCTGTGAGACTGGGAGTTTGCTTAAACAAAGCAGTCACGCATTAGAGGTCCTTGGAGGTCCATTCTGTTCCCTCCCCTTACAGCAAATGTTTGAAAAGAAATTTGGGGAGGGAAGTGGTGCGGGCAGATAAGTGGGACAGGATTTTTTACATCTTATATGGGTGACCAAGAAGAATTTTGGTACAGTGACTTCTTGGGGCCCCCTCCATAGATCTGAGACAAAGCTAGCATGTGCTCCACCGCATTGCTTCCGAAGGGGCGTGGGCAGACAGAGTTGGGGGCATGGCCACATTGGGTGAAGCAGGAAGGGTGAGAGTAAGAAGGAAGTTAAAAACACCTCATGTGATGTACAGGATAGGTGAGAGGTGGAGGATAGCAGGGGAGATGGGGAGAAAAAGATGAAGAGACAGAGAGAGTGCAGGAGAGGTTGGGAAACACAATTACGAGGTTTAAAGGAATAGGGTGTTGGTCTACCTGTTATTGCAGCTTTCACAACCTGCTGTTGGTTTCTTGTCTGGGTCTTGGAATGTTGCCTGTTTTAAAAATGTATAGGTACATCAAATATGTAAAGCCAAGCAAAACAAAGACATACACAGTACATAACACAGATCACAGTATATAATACATACAGTACATTATAATTATAATTAGAGATTAATTGAAATCCGACAGGTCCGAGTTTTGGGGTTCTGTGTGAAACCGACTCGGTTTCCCGCATCATAATCGGATCCAAAAACGAGGCAAACATGATTTTCGGGAAAAAGTCGGAACCCACGAGTATTGGTTCAATATCTTTCATATATAGCCCTCCCTCGTGTTCTTATCTGTGAATTTAGAAAAGAGAATGTGTGGGGAGGACGGTATTTAGTGGAGAAAAAAGATTTAGACGGTATTTAGTGGAGTATTGCTTTATTACTCTGAGCAGCACAGCCCGAAAAACAATTCGATTTCTTGGTTTTAAAATCCAAAGTGTTTGTAGTGAAAGCAATTTTATGAGGGGCAGTCTCAATTACATCTTTATGTGGGCAAAAAACATGGTGTTGCTTAGTGTGAGCATCACCCTGCAAAAAACAAATATATTTCTTGCTTATAAAATCCAGTGTTTCTAGTTTAAGCAATTGTGTGAGGAGCAATCTCAATGAATTGGTGGGTTGAGTACAAATTTCCAATGCTGAATCTGTCAACAGACTGTCGACACCAAAATGTCGACAGATTCATTCTGTCTAAATGCTGCAAATGTAGACACTGTGATTGTGGACAGTAGTAATGTTGACAGTCACAATGTCCAAATTAAACGAGCAATGTAAGGAGGATCCAGCGACACAAAACTGTGATAATAAATAAATAAAAACACTACTAAAACTTAAAACTATCCCCCTTTCCAAAACCCACAAATATGTGTGGTGGCGGCCAGCAGACCCGGTGGCTGTATTGCACACGCCTTCATCTATCTACTTGTATAAATGTCTGCTCTATCTATTCTCCGGTTTAACAAACAAAAGGTTCGCTTTTGTGGGGCCCAAACAAATCAAGTACTTCAAGTAGCAGTCCATATCGCTGAAGTGCTTGGTGTGTTTAATTATGTTTTTTTAAATTGGTTTTCTTGTAATTTATTTTTATGAGAACAAACAAACGGCAAAACTAAAAACTCACACAGGGGCACTTAACACGTGTCATATAATCAAACACTGTACAAACATAGAGCACTGTAGATGAATCCGTCCCTTCCAAATCAAAGCACATGTACAGCATGAGGTCAAAAGGGAAAACAAACAATGTAGAATACAGTGTGCATGTGAGGTTATACATTAAAATGAGCAATGCAAATTGTCGATAGAAACAAAAGGAAAAGACATGGGAAGTGACAGGTCTATCTACTTGTCTAAAAGGCCCATTCTATCAGCCAGTGCTTTGCCACTATGTTTCATAAGGATTGTAGCATGCTTTGTACACAAAACTGAGTTGATCATAATCCTCCTCATCCTTACAGCATAGTAGTTCTAGCACACAATGCCAGGTCATTCACAGGCAAGCTACTCTTCGTATCGCCAGGGCCGGTGCTAGGGTCCACGGCGCCCTAGGCATTTTTAAAAAAGTGGCGCCCCTCCCCCCCCCCCCCCCCCCGCAAAAATCGGCGTTCCCCCCCCCCCCCCCGCGCGCGCAAAAATCGCCACCCTCCTCCCGGAGCAGAGAGGCGGCGGTAGTGACAAAATAGCCTCTTCCCCCCCCTCCCCGTGCATCTGAATGCTGTGCGGTGGCCATGACAGGTATGGTCAGCGGTCGCCGCACAGTTTTAAAGTCATTTAGTATTCTGTGGCGCCCTCCAGGCGCCCTCCAGAGCCCGGCGCCCTAGGCAAGTGCCTAACCTTGCCTAATGGGAGCGCCGGGCCTGTGTATCGCTGCTTTCACTTAGAAACATACCGGAGTCAATCTGTTAAAAAAGCTCAGGAATGTAATTTTCGGCATTCACTGACTTACATGTAGATACATTATGCACACTGCTGTGCCACTAGAGAATATATCTTATATTAAACTGCCATGTATTTGTGCCACTTCTTTGACACTAATCTTTGCCAGCCAGCTCACTGCAGCCTTTGGGCAAAATTTGGTGAAAATTTGTTGTGAAGATACTGTAAATGATTGTTAATGAATGTTAATGCTATATATAGTAATTTACCCATTTTTCACAATTTTTAAATAAATCCAGATCCAAAACCAAAGCACATTAGGATTTTAGGACAAAACCAGAACCAAAACCAAAACAAAGGGTGTTTGCACACATCTCTAATTATAATATAACATACATTTATTACACATAGTCTGAACAAGCTCGCACGGAAGATCTGTGGTTGCTGAATGACAAACAGGGGAGGGCTTTAGCCAAATACCTACCAAACCATGGCACATAAAACCGATAAATCATAATGATTTGGGGTCCCAAACTCCACAGAAATAATATAAGTTAAAATGAAAAAACCTGAAATTAATTGTATGTATAAATATAATAATTCAAAATTCATGGACAAAGAAATGGTGTCAATAAAAATCTTGGTATCTATTTCAGTGGGCACTGAATTTGTAACCTAGCAACCACAGTTGCCCTGTGGCCCCATGAGCATAGAGGCCCCATAGGTTTGCCAACATTTCGGTATAAGATTCCATTGACTTCAATCCAATTATAGAGCAATTCTCTGCAAAGAAATTTCGCAAATATTTGTGTTGAAAACTTGGTTAATAATAAATAATTCATAGTAATTTTGTACAGTGACATCTCTGTCTGTATGATTTACCAACCATTTTTATGTTGAATTTCTTGTTTTTCTTCAAGGCTCATGTTATATTGTCCAAAGATTTGTGTGGATTAATCTCTGCTGTACAGCATGTTCTTTAATGTTTAAACACTGATTTTGTTGAAGGTACCAGTATATAGAATGTTATCGATAAATTACATTTTTACTCCTGTGAGTGGTTGTGTAGGTTGGGCCTCAGTGCACTGCTTTACCCGGGGGCCTATAATGCTGTTAAGACAGCCCTGCCAGCTGTAATGACAGGCCAGCCACAAGCAACGGCACCACCTCATCCCCCCACTGTATTCCCCTCCCCTGCCACCCTAACACCGATAAAAAAATAAGAAAGACATCACAAACAAAAGATAGAACAAAATAAATATTTGAGGTGGGCTCCAGAGTAGGTCCAGCCCCCAGACAGGCCCGGGTCTAGTTACTTAGTACCTACTTCCACCTCCCAGCTCAGTGTCCCTGGGTGCTTAACATGGGCTGTCTGCAGAGGCAGGCTGGGCTGTGTGGCAGGGGGGCATCTGCCCCCCCCCAGGCTGGTCCCATAGTGGGCTAACTTGTGCTGGGTCACTGGGCTTCCTGCATTTATTTTCCTTTAAAATGTTTCTAACAGGCTACTGATTTGAGTCTTGCCCCCCGGGCTAAAATTTCCCAGCCCTCCCCTGGCTGTCTGTCACGAATCGGGGTCTTAGTCCTGTTTACACCACTCAGCGGTACAATATCACTGTACCTCTCAATATCACTGTAAACATCCTGCTGAGTCACCTGATCTCATTCACCAATTGGCTTCGTCTGCAGACTTTAAGAGTCTCCTCCTACACTCAGCAAATTGCCAGTGCAACACTTTTCTAGTTCCTGGCTCCTGATTTCCACAGTTGCTGTTGTTTTGCTGCCTGCTGTATGTAGATCTCAACCCTTAATGTGAATTCAGCTTCATCCTGGTTGCTGCTTCAATCCTCCTGCTGTCAGGGCCGTAACTAGGGCTGTGCAACAGGGCGCAACGCTGAAGGGGGGCGCAATTTAGGAATATTTTAGGTTCATTTGGTAAACATTGAGTGCTAGGGGGCGTCATTTGTCTTTCTCGCTCCAGGCGCTAGAATTCTAAGTTACGGCTCTGCCTGCTGTATAGAGATCTCCACCATTTATCCCCTGAGGGAATTCAGCCAAACCCTACAGCTATGTTATGGACTTATCTGTGTGAGTTCAACTTCATCCTGCTGGCTGTTCTATTAACTGCAAATCAATAACCCTCTGTGTGAATTCAGCTGCTTCATCTAGTTGCTGTTATATGAACTGCAAATGAGTAACCCTTCGTGTGAATTCAGCTGCTTCATCTTGTTGCTGTTATGTGAACTGCAAACCATTAACCCTTGTGTGAATTCAGATTCATTCTGCCTGCTGAAATAAATACATTGGTTATTAATTCCTTGTGTGGATTCACCTTCATTCCAATTGCTTGTGTACAGATTCCAGCTGTTATCATCTGTCTGGTTCCTCCTCCCAGTGTCCCCTACACTCCTGCCACAGCTAGTTCCAGGGGTCCCGAGAAGGATTCCAGAAACCCTATTGCCGTGACACTGTCTCTGTACACTGTATAACTCCATTGCGTAAATCTTAAAAAAAAAGGTTTTAGAGAACCGTTTGAATGGGCGTGGGAGCAGGATCTTGGAGCAGTACTGGACGAGGAGGGGTGGAGGGGCTTATTCGGCAAAGGGTAGCATTGTCTTCCATCAGTACAGCCATTCGAGAAAATACCTACAAGATCTATACTAGATGGTACATGGTTCCTGCGAGATTGCACTCTATCTACCCCACACCTCCGATCTTTGTTGGCGTAATTATGGTTCAGTGGGTATCTTCCTCCATATATGGTAGGAAGACCCACTAGTATCTAGACATTGGGATGATGGCTTGCTCTTGATTAAGCAGGTTACTTCAATCAATGTGCCTAAGGACCCATTATCTCTGCTCTTATGTCTGCCTATCAAAGGAATTTCCAAATCATCGGATAAACTTATCCGCCACATATATAACGCAGCTAAACTTCAGATAACTAGTGATTGGAAGAAATCTTTGCAATCCTTTAGAGAGGCTGTTATAAATAGAACCTGGCACACCGCCTCCATGGAATATATGACAAGTCTTCTCCACGATACAGTTACCGCTTTTCATAAAGTTTGGGGCCCTTGGTATTCCTATAATAACAGCAACATGCCTGGCATTCTCTAAGCCTCCTATGCTCTCTCCCCCTTCGTCTTCAAGCCAATTATAGAGCAATTCTCTGCAAAGAAGTTTCGCAAATGTTTGTGTTAAACACTTGGTTAATAATAAACAATTCATAGTAATTTCTCTCTTATTTTTCAAACATCTCTTCTACTCACCTTTGAGAGTCTCCACTTTTACTCTGGACTACACTTTGTCCTCTACTCCCTTTTTCCCCTCTTCTTGCCTACCTCTTTCTTCATTTTATCTGGATACGGTGGAATCTTGAGCGAAGATGCACATCCACATTGAAAATGCCCTTCCCACCCCACCACCCCTTACCTTTCATCTCCCTAGAAAAATTAAAAAAAACAGCCGTCTTCTCCAATCTTCCCATATCCCCAACTTTACATGGTCTCTCTACTTTTGTTACATGCTTCTCCTTACTAAATACGTACGCTAGGTCTCTAGCTTCTGGCTTTTATCTGGAATATACCATATTGTTATGTATATATTTAGCTTTTCGCAGCTTATGTCATTAATATTTAAAGTACTCAAAGACCTGTTTTGTTATTATCTGCTCTTATAAATAAAAAGTATATAAAAAAAGGGTATTAGAAATGGTATTAGTGTGCCTTTATGCCAAATATGTAGTTTATGTAGTTGCCAAGATTGTTGTCTCACTTCTCTTAAAATATTATTGAAATATTCACTTAACAAACTTTTAAATATTTTAGAAGATAGCCGTAGTTAGATCACACCCAGTACATTTGTATACACTATTTATTGTATAAACATCCAGAATGTTGCTTTTGTCTGTGTGTCTATTCATCAAGGTCCTTTATTTTTAACAGTTCATTGTGGCCTTTTGTGTATGTTCTGGAAATCCCACAGACAGAAACTGAAGCTGGAGATACCAGCTCTCTGTATGTCAGTTTTTCATCCAACGCAGATTCCATTGTTCTACATGTACAACCCTTGTTGACGGATAAAAAAATGTGTCGTTTAAACAATTTGATAAGATAATTTGCCAAACAGGATTTTTACATTGTTCCACTGAGAGAGAACAATTTCCATACCTGAGGGTGTGTCTCTGATAATAAGAGATGAAATATGATAACCAAAATCTAATACCCTGGGCTCCCATTAGGCAATCTTAGGCAGTTGCCTAGGGCGCCGGGACCTGCAGGGCGCCGCTGACTAGATTTTCTCATCTACTCAGCGGCTTGGGAGAGAAGAGCAGCGGCGGTGGGGTGTCCGCGGTCCTCTTCTTTCCGATGCGCCCGGGCCACCCGGCGCATCTCACACATGATCACTGACATCAGCTTCGGTGAAGTAAGTATCACACTGTCTGTCAGTGACAGACAGTTTGAATAAAGTTCTTTCAGACGTCCCCCTCCCGTTCCAGCATGCATCGCTCCGCCTCTGTGGAGCAGCCATTGAAAAGAAGAGAAGAGAAAAAAGAGAAGAGAAAAAAGAGAAGAGAAGAGAGAAGAGGTTTGAAGAGTTCCCCTGCATCTACTGACCAGACTTCAGGAGAAAAAACAGTGAGTAAATAAAATCTAATTATTTAATTATAATTTATTATTTTTAAAAAAGAGGGTGCCCAAAGTACAATCTAGCAAGTAGGGAGGTAAAAAAAAAAAAAAAATGGGTGGGTAATATGACTTTTTTTGTCACCTCATACTCTATATTTGACTTGCAAACTATTTGGTGGAATTTCTACCCCATAGTTTGAAAATCAATTATAGAGCATGAGGTGCCAATAAAATTGACATTTTTTCCACCATAGTTTGAAAATAAAATATAGAACATGAGGTGGCAAATAATAGTCATTTTTCTCCCGCAGAGTTTGTCAATCAAATACAGAGCATGAGGTGGCAAATAGTCATTTTTATACCATTTTCCACCTCATGCTCTATATTTTATTTTCAAACTATGGTGTTGTGGGGGGTGGAATTTTGCCTAGGGCGCCGAGAACCCTAGCACCGGCCCTGACCCTGGGCTTATTCAGAACAGGTTATCCATGTAACATGTATGCATAGTTGCCAACATTTTAAAGTAGTTTTCAATTAACTGCTGACATAAGTGCAAGTCATTTGCAATAGTGTCTTAACAGACCCTGTAGCACTACAATCCCCAGCATGGTTTATTAGAACATGCTTTCTGCATTCTGAGTTCCTCTATAAAGCCTATAGGACTGCCTTTTTATTGTGCAACTGGTCAGTACTGAAAAATAAAGACCTGTCATGCTCGCTAGTTCTGCATGAGTTCACCAAGAGAGGACATATAGATAGAGATGACTAGAGGGAAGAGGAGGGGAGCAGGTGTCGGAGGTGATACATTGAAGAAGTTACCTGAGAGGTAAGAGGTGAACAAGTACAGGGTCATGAAGGCCAAAGAAGTGAATGGTGTTAAGGGGAAGTGAGTGATTAAAAGTGTTGAAAGTGACAGAGAGGTCCAGAAATATGATAAGGGGCCAGTGACCATTTTACTAAGATAAAAGTAGGTCATTGGTCAATTTGGTGAGGGTAGATTCTGTAGAATGAAGAGCTCAAAAGCCAGACCTCTGTGGGATTCAACTCACTCGGGTAGACCAGAATATATTCAAAATAAGGCTTTATTACGACAGCACAACACCACAAGACATTTACAAGTTACAGGGTAAATGGTAGCATGTATCCTCCAGCAGCCTCTTGCAGTCAACACTCCAAAGTAACAATCTCATTTCAGAGTCTTATCCTCCCGCAATATTACCACTGCCAATTATCAAAACAGTGACGGTGTTGCCCAGCCTGGGTTACTGGCTCACCCAGACCCTGTTCTGGTAGTTTTTCCTCCAGAGATACCACGATGCCTGGCCCAGAGTCCTTTTCGCTGATGTCTTGTACACAAGGATCCTCCAAGCTAGACTAGGTCCCTTGGCATTCTGCTCTCCCTATATTCTTCCCTGTATAAACACTTCTGCCTCACAGCACTGGGGTCATGAGTTCAATTCCCGACCACAGCCTTATCTGTGAGGAGTTTGTATGTTCTCCCCGTGTTTGCGTGGGTTTCCTCCGGGTGCTCCGGTTTCCTCCCACACTCCAAAAACATACTAGTAGGTTAATTGGCTACTATCAAAAATTGACCCTAGTCTCTCTCTCTCTCTCCTCTCTGTCTGTGTGTGTTAGGGAATTTAGACTGTAAGCCCCAATGGGGCAGGGACTGATGTGAATGAGTTCTCTGTACAGCGCTGCGGAATCAGTGGCGCTATATAAATAAATGGTGATGATGATGAAGTAGGGTCAAATGTCTCAAACCTCCCCCTTACAGCAGGGGCTCTCAGTGGTCACTTTAGCTGCTAGACATACAGTATCTGTTACCTTGATTATACAATGGAATGGCTTGATTCAATTAGCTATTTTGGCTGGACACACTAAACATGGGGTTACAATATTACATCAGGGAATGACACTGCACGCTTACATGAAACAAGACTTTTGACACATTGTATCGGCAGTGGTACCCATCTGAGCCTGTGATACATTTTGATACAATAACATTTATATTGATATATATTGATACATTTCCCAATGCTATTTCAGCTAGTATATTACTGTGGTGTCGCATTGCATATCACCTAGAAGTTCTAACCTAATTACCTCTCAGATTACCTGTTGACTTAGCTAATTAACATGGGCTGCCAGCTAGTTAACTCAGACATTGTCATGATTACAAACCAAATCTAAGCTGCACCTCATAACAATGGACATTTGAGACAAATGGTAAATACATTAACTAACACAAGCAAAATGACGTCTGCTGTCCTCTTATTTTCACACAGTATGGTAATATTCTTTATATTTCTACGGCATACAATATTGCAGATAATAGCAAGGGCAAAATGTACCTAATAACATGAAATACAAATACACTTAATACACTGATGCTCTGGTGTATATACTTAGACTTGGCCAAGGATTACAAAGTACATTAAACTGTGAGAAACGTGTGATGAATAAAAAGTTGTCAGTCCAGTAGCTCCCCGTTTCCTCACAGATAGTATTAAAGTTGTCCTTAAAGTAAATGGCACTTTCTTGAGCAGTGTTTAAGGAGGGAACGGGTGCTGAATGAAAGGGACTTGCTTTTTGCCCCACCACAGATATGCCAGAGGTCAGGATTAATGCTATACTTTTATGAAACAGTAGATTTATTTGCTCTTTATACTTTGTAAATCATTTTAATATGACTTATATGTTTGTATTTAATGCTGAAGCTTTTTTACATTATATTATACAGTTTCCCAAGCTCTAGGGCTGTATATATTTTAGATAAACGGTTTTTCAAACAAATCTGAGCTATTTACAAAGAACGGGCAAGAAAGTTGTTAGGAAATCACAGTAATTCCAAAGTGATGCTGTAGTAAAAACAATATGTAGTTCATTGTAGTATACTGCATATAATGATGGACAGAGCTCAAACACACTGGATTTGTCAGTAGTCAAGAATTATACAGGTGAAAGCACATGCTCTTACAGGTAAGGCAGGAAAGAGTCACTGTCAAAAGACAATTCAGGAATTTAACACAGTCTCTGTGGCAATGCAGAAATATAATACAGTCTCTGAGGAAATGCAGGAATATAACACAGAGTCTCTGAAGTAATGCTAGTGCAAAATTCTCACAGTGTTTAAAGCAATGCAAGAATAAAACACAGAGTCTCTGAGGCAATGCTGGTGCAGATTTTTGCAGTCTTTAAGGCAATGCAGGAATATAACACAGAGTCTAGCAATCTCTGCAGAGCAAGCAAATGATAATTACCACAGTCCATGCCTAAGGATACTGTGTAAAGCTATATGAATAGTGTGCAGATACAAAGCCAGATATCATGAGCCAGCAGACAAGTGAAAGCAGAGCCAGACACAAACAGACTATAGGATGCAAGGCCAGGCATCAGAAACCAGGAAACAAATGAATGCAGAGCCAGGAACTAGGGATGCAAGGTCAGAAGCAGATAGATCCAGGAGGCTAGCATGTAACGCTATCACTGGCAATCAGTGCAAGACAGATGACAGCTTATAAAGTGCAGGCCTCCAATCAGTACTCAGAGGACGACACATTAGAACTGCATACCAGATCTGAGTAAGAAGCAGAATGCACAGCAGATGAAAACCTGACAAAAGGAATCACATAAACCTGTACCTGCATTCCACACCCAGTAGACGCAGCCAATGTGAATATCAGTTCTCTAAGAACTGTTGCCGTGGTGATATCACTAGTTCCTAGTAAATAAATAGGCCATATTCTCATCCATATCGGTTCAGATCACAAAATAGACAGGTGAAATATGCCTGTCCATTTAATAAATATAAAATAAATGTTATTATCTAATTAATCTAATCTCAATGATGTTATAGAAAAATTTCCAAGAAGAATATTTTCGAAAAGTCACCTAAGCACAATGATGTTCCCAAACTAATGCAACATATTTATTAAACACGGAGTTAGAGCAGCAAAGTCATTTTCTTTTGGTGTCAGATTCTGCAGAGAGGATGCCAGATTTGATTCAATACTAGATATTTTCCAATGAGCTCTTGGCAAAGATTCACAGTTTTTCACATTCCAATTATGTGCAAAAACAGATGTGTGAGAATATGAATGCCATTTCAGCTGGGAATTTTTGGACACGGATAGAAAATAACAACTTGAAAAATATTTGGAATTAACATATCAACTTCTTCCTGGATAAATTCATTTTCTACAAATATTACTGCTTACAATTTAAAGGTGTATCCTTATCCCTATTAGAGGGACACTAATTATCACTCAGTTTCTCTGCAACAGTGACAATAATCTTTCTTTATAAACTTAGAGTGCTTAGTGAACCGGTCTCCACCCTCTGTTTCATCATTATCAAGATTTATTTGCGGATTCCGAAGCACTTTACAATTGTTACATAGATTGCTAAAGGCAAACATTAAGAAAGGGGCAGGTAAAAACCTCAACGCCAAAATTGAACATTTTATTTATTCATTACTGCCATAAATATTAAATATTTATATATATATTTATATATAAAATATATTAAATAGTTTATATATATATTTTCCTATAGATTGTAAGCTTGCGAGCAGGGTTCTCTTACCTCTCTGTCTGTATGTATTACCCAGTATTGTCTTATTAATGTTTGTTCCCAATTGTAAAGCGCTACGGAATGTTGATGATGATGATAGTTTATACTGTAAAAATAATTTAAAAATGTTCATTTCAATTGCAGCAATTGTTAGCCTGTTAGCAATCAAAATATAATGTAAGTTTTATTCTATATTTGTTTATGTAATTTTGTGGCTAGTTTTTCGTTTGGATACAAATGGTCTTGAAACAATAGGATGTTATATCAGTTATTAATTGATTGGTTTACAAACCATATGGTAGAATTCCTTGTCAATTAAAGTTTACGATTGTCAAATAATACCTTCTGTAAATAATATTGAACAGCCTAATGTGAAATAATCAGTGCTAATAATAATAAAGTAACTTGCTTTATCACAGTAAATTATTATTATAATATTATTTTTTATTTAAAGCATCGTCATGAGAGCATCATGATACAAACGAATGAAATGGAACTAAAGGTGAAGAGTTACCTGGCCAAACATGCTTCCATTTTAAGAGGTGTGTAGGCGCATTTTCATAGATACACAGGCTTATACAACAGGGATCGCTTGTTTTAATTATTGAACCATTGACATACCATGACATATACACAATAGATATGAAAGGGGGATAACTGTGTAAAGGAAAATACACCAAACGGGAACCAGCCTCATTCTATGGTCACTCTGTCCTACAATGCTACTGAAGACACACAATTTTTAGATGTATCAACTAAATAAGTATAAAAAAAAAAAAAAAATAATAATAATAGCAATAGTAACAACAAAAAATAAAAAAAATATAAAAAGTATAATGATGATAAATATTTAAATACTAACACTGTTTTTCTCTAAATTCAGTCACGAAAAACATAAAATATAACGTAATAAGCCAAGTATTTTAGGAACACAGGATTGTAGAAAAGCAGATGTGTCCGGTATGTAGCAAAGTTTAACGTTTCTCTTTTTCTTGGCGTAATTGTTCATGTTTGAGCATCAGATTTTTCTTCCACATTTGGAGATGATAAACTGTATTGTCTTTTCAGAAAAAGACTCCAACATTTTTGTTATTTAAAATAAAAAAAAGAGGGTGATGTTACTGTTTGGCAAAGTGTCCTCTCAGCAAATCCATCTGTGTACAAGATTATCCTTTTTTAGCTATTAAACCAAAAATAAAATCTGTACTATGCATACTTGCCATCAGGAATTGTAGTGTACATTAATTTGCAAGTCCCAGCTGTTGTATGATCATTTTTTGCTATATTAGCTGCTAAGCCACTGACAAGTTTATTGTTAGGTATTCTACATTAATGTGAGGGAGAGACGATGATGATTGAGGTTCCACACCATTAACAGTCTTACTTTTTGAAAGACAGATTGGTTTACTGGAGCAAAGGGAAACGTGGCCTAAGGGGAGTGTCAGGTGCTTTAGAATGCTGCAATTTCTGACCAGGGAATGGTGACATTCTAAAGCAACGATACACTTCATCTATGTATTGTGACAGGGAATGTGGAATGCTGTTTCCCTGTCACACCAGAGCTATTCCACAGTCTATGCATTTAATACAGCCAGTCAGATATGTAATAGGACAACTATGATTTTCCAATTCTTTATTCTATGATGATTTATTTGTATTCAAGAGGGTAGCTTTGTTGTGTGCCTATGTCAGGGGCGCACGCAGGATTTTTAAGGGGGGTTTCCTCCCCACCCAAAAAACTCAAAATAAAATGAGAGAGCCGCTGCGCATGCGCAGCAGCTCCGTTTCGGCAGCACTGTCAAAGAAGCGTCCGCAGCGGTGCTGTATACAATACAGCACAGCCGCTGCTATATAGTACAGTGCCGCTATGTAGGGGCACTTCTTTAGCAGTGCGCCCCTGTATATGATGAATGGACTATTTCTGGCTACTTAAGCTAGTGAGAAGATATCACCATCCAATCACCGGTTAACCTGATACATAGTGTGAATGCACTGTACATACACTGTACCATCTGAGTTACTATAAATGTAAGAAAGAGGGGTAATAACTCCTTTTTGAGATGCACATGTAATTCTTTTGAAGGATACATGTAGCACAGTGAATTGCAAGTACCCACCACTAACATAAATGTAAGTACTATATCCTGAGTGAAAATCTTCCAGTGGCTGTCATAGGAAGCATGCACTAGACATAAATGAACCCAGTTTGGAAATGTTAATAATGTATATTGCCAGTATAGATGGACTCAACCCACCCACTCATTGAAACAACATTATCTTCTTTTGAAAGTTTCTTTGCTCTTATAACCCTAAGGAATTACGTGTATAAGGGTGAAGTGTTTCATTCTAGTATCACATACATGTATGCTAGAGTTTTATAATACTTGACCAGTGCGCAAACCAGTACATTACTGACAGCACGTGGTGTGCAAACAGCTTTATCATTAAAACACTGGTTTATTCCCCCCATCAGGCCAGTCAAAATTACTCTTTTTCATTGTGACTGTGCCCACAGGAAGGAGAGTTTGACATTTTAGCTGTATATATCCGACCGGGTTATACAGCTGTTACATTGGTTAATCTTACTATTCTATGGATATTGTCAAAACTGCTGGATTCCAACCCAGGGCAACTACATTGCTGGAGAAAAGAGAGAAGAGTGACCGCAACACAGATTTCACTGCCTATATATAGCCAAGCTGTGTTTTATTTCAGATGTTTAGTTCAAATATTGCACATTTCAGTAATTAATTATAGACACCATGGGCTGGTCCCATAGTGGGCTACCTTGGGCTGATTTACTGGGCCACCTGCATTTTTTCCCTTTAAAATAGGCTGCTGAGTCGAGTCTTGCCCCTGGGCTGCAATTTGCCAGCCCTCCCCTGGGTACACCTGCTCATTAATGCAAATATTCAATGAATCAATCATGTTGCAGCAAATCAATGCATACTATCATGCAGACATGATCAAGAGATTCAGTTGTTGCTCAAAAAAACACAGAAATGGAGAAAAAATGTGATCTAGGTGACTTTGGTCGTGGAACTATTGTTGCTGCCAGGCAGAGTGGTTTGAGTATTTCAGAAACTGTTGATCTCCTGGGATCACACACAGCAGTCTCTAGAGTTTACAGAGAATGGTGAACAAAACAAAAACATCAAGTAAGTGGCAGATCTGTGGGCAAAAACCACCTTGATAATAAGATAGGTCAGAGAAGAATAACTAGACTGGTTCCAGCTGACAGGAAGGCAACGGTAATGAAAATAACCATTGAAACAGAAGTGTATCAGTTCACTTCCTGCTGTGCGTTCCACAGTGAAACGCATAATGATTCTATACATAAAATCTAACTATACTCATTTCTGAAGTGATGTCTCCAACCAGATACATATTATTGCTGGATGAAGATGATACGTCACCTGTTGGTCCCACTAACGACATCTATATAGTGAGACTCCGAACCAGAAATGCCTTATTAGACTTTCTGCTATGTGTTCAACAGTAGAAAGCATGACGGAATCAGAATTATGAACATGTATTAAAGAACTTATAGCTAAATGGTTGTGTTGGCAGAAATAGCGTCTGGAGAAGGTGATATGTTCATTGGTGGAGTAATGAGAGATGATATTTACCGTGTAGCGATAGAATGTAGCATTAGTTTAAAAAAAAGTCTGAAACCATGTGACCTCCATTTGCATTTCAGGGTGGAACACATATTGTTTGTAACATTGAGGGGGGTGGATATATGCACCAGTCCAGAACTGACATAAATTATCTGAGATGAACTACAACTGACATCCCTTTGGCACTATATATAGTCAGGTAATTATAAAGTTGTCCTGTCCGCTGCGATATGTATATTTGTCTTGAAAACGGCCTATTCTTTTAATATATATATACATGTGTATATATATATATATATATATATATATATATATATATATATATATATATATATATATATATATACACACACACATTATAATATATATATATATATATATATATATATATATATATATATATATACACACACACACACATTATAATATATATGTATATATATATATGTATATATATATATATAGAACATTCTTTGGGTCTGTGTAATGTCTGTAAATGTATAAATTCTGGACGCCTCCCAAAAGCACCCACGCTCCTCAGCTGTACACAGCATTCATGGTTCCAGTCTTTTCACAGATGGGTTTGTTTTTCTGTTGTGTAGGTGCACTACGTAAGTTAGAATAATGACAATGTTACATTCAGCTGCCCTCTTTCAACAATTTCTCCCTAAAGGCCCAGACCTCTCTTTAGGAAAGGGTGTCTGTCATATGTGTGCAGTTATGTGTGTGTGTTCTTTATATGTAGAAAAGCAGATCTGGGGATTACAGAACTTGGGGGTAAATGTTTCAAGCTAAAAGTTTTCCAGCGGGTCTGAAAAGTCGAGATGTTACCTATACCAACCAATCAGATTCTAGCTATCATGTTGTAGAATGTACTAAATAAATGATAATTAGAATCTGATTGGTTTTTAAACCCACCGGAAAACTCTCAGCTTGATACATTTACCTCCTGGATTGTTTAACATCTAGAGCGGGATCAACGTTACTTTTCAGATCACATTTTGAACAAGCAATGTATCTTTGCAGTAAACTGCTTCACGGTATCACAGTTCCACAATACATGTGCCTCACAGAAATATAGACTTGGTGGCAGAAAAGAACTAATCTGCCTAGTTCATTTCACAGTTGTTTTGTTATTGGATGGGGGAGATAACTCCTGCTGTGGATGAGCCTACAAAATACACTTCCCTGAAGAAAAGTGCAGAGCAGCAGTTTTTCTGTATATTGTAACCAGCAAGATTGGTCAGGAGGTGGAAGTCATCTGTGCTTGTCTGTGCAAAGGGACCACAATATTTAATATGTACTATTTATTTTGCTAGGTATTACAGAATTACTACTGAGAGAACAGTAAAATGGCTAATGTGAGAGCAAAATATCCATTAATTACAAAAACAAGTATTTCACTTAAATAGGCGTAATAGGTAGGGGAGGCTGGTTAAAATTGCAAGCTCTGGAAAGTTAGTAGGTAGGAGTTAACAAAGAAAGATTCACAGCAATAAATCAGTTCCCTAATGAAGAAAAAATGTTCTAAGAAAGTAGTAATTAGTTTCTACAGGAACCACTGATACCATGATAGGGCTGGTCAGTAATGAAATGTAATCTGAGTAATGGCCCAAATGTAGGATTAACCGGATTCCAGTTAATCCTACAGAAGGGGACGGGGCACAGTGAAGCACATCATTTTGCCCCGCCCCCAAAAGTGTTATTTTGTCCAGTTGCCAAATGACACTGTTCACCGCAAATCTAGTCATGGAGGCTGTCATCCTGCCCACTTCACTAGGAAGTGGGAGGGATGCGGAAGAATGGACTGTTCTCCCAGCAGTCCTACCCGGAATTCGGGAGTCTCCCCGGACATTCCAGGAGATTGCAAGTATGAATAAAACCACAAAACTATTGCTATCAATTCTAAATTAAATGTTTTATAAAATAGTAAGGTATTATGACTGCTTTTATAAAAGGCATAAAATTCAGCATAACTTTTGACATCATAAATATACACAACAGGTGTATGTTATTGTACAGGGGATTACCTATGAAGCAAAACAATAGTAAATAATATGAAAGAAAAGGATGAAGTCTTTAGGTGTGTACTCCTCTCTTAGCTCATGTTATTGTTACATACAATGTAAAAGCCTGAGTCATGTTCTATTATGTAGAGAAAAGCAGGAAAATGTCAGCCCACGGGGCTAGTGGAAAAGTGACTAAACAATAAATCATCCCTGAGCACTGAGCTATAAAGTGGTCAATTTATATAAGCAATGCTTTGATTTATTTAATAGAATTCTAAGCTAGTTTGCATCTGTTGAAATATATATAGATAAAATGTCCATATTTTGATGTGTACTAATAATTTTGAATAAAATTATTCTATGGTGAAAAGCATTACACACTGAGCAACTCCGTCCCCCACTAAATGTTCTGTTAAGGGTGCGATTGTGATAGCTGTTGTAATTAAAGTCCTCCTACTAAGGTGACTCAGAGCCCGTCACTGGTTGGTGATTCAAGAATCGTCTGCAGGACAGTAGTGAATGACTTTCAGTGCGTGTAACAGGCGTGTGGTAGACAGACAAACACCAGGGCACCAGTATACTTATTTCTTTACACCCTGAGATATCATTTGCATGCAGCGCAGTACAAACCAACCCACATATGAAAAAAATGTAACATGAAGTTGCTAAGAAACCTCCTTGTAAAGAGCTTGAGGAGTCAAACTAATTATTTTGTTGATTAAACCGCTTATTTTGCTGTCTGGCTAAGATCCCTTGCAATTTAAACACCCACATACACTCCTTCTTTCAGTTTATGAAAGTCAAAGCTGTTGTAAAGCTTGAAGATGAAAATACTTGATGAGTCTATGCCAAAAAACAGAAGCACAGTACAAAACTGATTCACTTGTTACCATATACAACGCCTGCAGCTGTGTAATATTGAACAATTTATTGAATAGCATATACCTTAATGTAGAGACTTGTACGTTACCATGACTCTCACCTATTCTGCACACACCACCTGTTCTGGGGAAACACCCTGCACAAACAGCTGTTCCAAGGTGGAATGACTAATCCTTGCACCTGACACATTGAGGATTTTTTTTTTATTTGAGAAATTAGTGACATGTGCACAAATATAATGTAGCCCATAACAGCCAATAATATAGTGGCTTTTCAAATAGAGCAGTTTGGAAAGTAAAATTAAACAGCTGATTCGTTGCTATGGCAGGGAGGGGGGTTACAACACATTTTTTTACTACTCCCTGAAAGCCAAGGTATCTAGGACCTGTTTCATTAAGGATCTTAACTTAAGAAACTTCTTATTTAAGTCTCCTGGGCAAAACCATATTACAATGCAAGGGGTGCAAATTAGTTTTCTGTTTTGCACATAAGTTAAATACTGACAGTTTTTTCATGTAGCACACAAATATCAACTTTAAATTTCAGTGTACAAATAAGCTATCAAGTATTTGTTTGCTACATGAAAAAACAGTCAGTATTTAACTTATGTGCAAAACAGAATACTAATTTGCACCCCTTGCATTGTAACATGGTTTTGTCCAGGAGACTTAAATAAGAAGTTTCTTAAGTTAAGATCCTTAATGAATCAGGCCCCTAGTGATGATACCAGGAACTGAATGTTTTCTTGCACCCTGTTTGCAGCACAGTGTGTTCAAATTAATATCACAATGGATTTCCCCCAGCAGTGAGCAGTCCAAGGGCACAGGGGAGAGACCTGTATCAGCATTGAAGCAGTTCTCTTAGATCCAGTTTACTTACACTGAACCTTTCAGTGCTAGCAAAAAAAAGGAAGAAATTTCATACAAGTCTCCTCAGTAAGAATGATAACAATACATTTTAAAAATGACACCCTTGCAATTACAGCCCTACCACAAACTAAAAATAAAAACACTATTTGGTATTGTTATACTTGGGAGAACTCGCTGATTACATTTTTAGGCAAATGATTGGGCTTGTGCAAAAGTTACAAATAGCCCAAAAGAGTGTATTTTCCCCAAATTTGCCTATATTTCCCTATACAATGGACCAGAAGAAAGCCCTAGCACTGCTGAGAAAAAGACAACATAAAATCACTTTGGTAATTTAAAAATATAAGACAAAAACGGACACACCCCAAATATAAAATGGACATTGCCATGAAGTTGTTAAAGAAGCCCTACTGTGTCACGATTGGACCCTTTATATGCTGGGAAAGCCACGGTATTCACATTACACACACAGCAATAGCAATGTGTTTCCGGATAACAGCACTTTCAGGACAATAGTGGAACATGGTGAGATACCAATGGAGCAACTTCAGCAGCACTTGTCCCACAAATTCAGGTAATTGGCTGGGGCCTTATGATAGCAACCTGCCAACCCCTCCCCTGCCTGCTGTAATCTACAGGCCTGGATTTATTTAAATCTGAGTGAGGTAAATAATATCTGAACAAAGCAGATTTTACAGCTGGCTGGGGTGGAGGAAGTAGCTCCTGATTGGCTGCATTTTGCACATTCTGCAATAATTAAATCTGATGGGGTGCCTTAACAAATGGGGTGCTTTAATAAATAAAGTCTTTAAAAAAAATATATAAAAATCTGATGGGGTACCATCCTCTACTAATGTGTGATCAACCCTCTCCTCTGGAATCTTCCCCTCCTCTTTTAAACATGCTCTTGTCTCCCCCATACTCAAGAAACCGTCCCTTGATCCCGCCTCTCTCTCTAATTACCGCCCTATTTCGCTTCTTCCTTTTGCCTCCAAACTCCTTGAAGGGGTTGTCTACAACTGTCTCACCTCCTTCCTCTCCCCTTACTCACTCCTTGACCCGCTCCAATCTGGTTCTCGTCCCCTCCACTCCACTGAAACTGCCCTCACTAACGTCACTAGTCACCTTCTCCTCGCTAAATCCAATTGACACTACTCCCTTCTTGTCCTTCTTGACCTCTCTGCTGCCTTCGATACCATTGACCACGCACTCCTTTTGCAAACTCTCAAATCTATAGGCCTATGTAACACTGTCCTCTCCTGGTTTTCCTCTTACCTCACCAACCGCTCCTTCTCAGTCTCTACACATGACTCTACATCCCCCCCTCTTCCCTTACCTGTTGGCGTTCCTCAAGGTTCCATTCTTGGCCCCCTGCTTTTCTCCCTCTACACCTCCTCCCTTGGTGTCCTCATCTGCTCCTTTGGTCTCCAGTACCACCTCTATGCCGATGATACCCAAATTTATCTTTCATCCCCTGACCTCTCTCATTCCCTTCTGTCTCGTGTCTCCTCCTGTCTCTCGGCTATCTCATCTTGGATGTCCCAACGCTTCCTTAAACTCAATATTTCCAAGCCTGAGCTAATAGTCTTCCCCCCTTCCAGGACTCTACCACCTCCCCTCCTCTCTATTTCTGTTAATAATACTACCTTAGTTTCTGTTCCCGAAGTCCGATGCCTTGGGGTTATCCTTGATTCCTCCCTCTCCTTCAAGACTCACATTCTGTCCCTCTTAAAATCCTGCTACTTCCACCTTCGGAATATATCTAAGATACGTCCCTTTCTCACCACGGAAGCTACGAAAACCCTTGTTCACGCGCTTGTTATCTCTCGCCTTGATTACTGTAACCTCTTTCTCTCTGGCCTACCTGATTCTCGCCTTGACCCTCTTAAGTCTATCCGCAATGCTGCTGCCCACCTCATTTTTCTCTCCTGCCACTATGTCTCTGTAGTCTCCCTCCAACAGTCACTACATTGGCTCCCCATACCCTACAGAATTAAATTTAAACTCCTCACCCTCACCTTTAAAGCTCTTAATTAATCCTTCCCTCCCTACATCTCCAATCTCATCTCTACCTACACTCCTACCCGCCCCCTCCGCTCTGCCTGTGAACACTGCCTCACTACTTCACTGATCACTTCCTCTCACTCTCGTCTTCAGGACTTTGCCCGGGCTGCTCCCCTGCTGTGGAACGATCTTCCATGTTCCATCAGGTTAGCATCTACTCTCAAAGACTTCAAGCGTGTCCTTAAGACTCATTTCTTTATTCAAGTCTATCAGTCCTCCTCCTAACTTCCTTGTCCTGGCTCTCTCCTCCAGTTAGTACCACCCTATTTGTGTCTCCCCCTTCCCTTTAGGATGTAAGCTCTCATGAGCAGGGCACTCTTTCCTTGTGTGCTCCTTCTACTATTCCATCACCGTCTGTACCTCTTGGCCTGCTTCCCTAGCCCTGTTTTCCCAAGCTTTGGCCTTCTTCTTTCTGACTTCTACCATCCCTTTCACTATATGTCCCAGAAATAATCTGATTTACTTTACCCTGTCGCCTGTGTTTGTATATATTTTTGTATCATGTTGTGTCTTGGTTCTCTGTTTTCTGTATATGTAATTTACGGCGCTGTGGACCCTTTGTGGCGCCTTATAAATCAAAGATAATAATAATAATAATAATAACTTATGTTAGGTCTCTTCCCCCCCCCCCCCCCCACGAGAAATAGCTCTGATGGTACTGCTCACATACACACTCACTTTTACCCAATTTACTATCTTGTCATTTTGTTCTTGCTGAGAACAATCGGTGTAATATGCTATGACTAAGCAAACAGCTGCTTTATGAAATAGCATTTTAAATGTACTTCACCTCTCTTT